>NW_019425991.1:407829-494425 GCF_000390285.2 Anoplophora glabripennis | reverse complement strand
CTCACTGTCACAATCAAATCGATCAACAGCTGACTGAAATGTTTGAAGATAGATGGATGAGACGCCTAGGACCGTGGAATTGGCCAGAGAGGTCTCCCGACCTCACTCCATTAGATTTTTATGTTTGGGGAGTAATAAAGCAAAAAGTTTATTCTACACCCGTTGCTTCAAAAGAGGATTTGATTGCTCGAATACGAAGAGCGTTCCATAAATTGCCTGCAGCTGAAATAGCAAAAGCGGTGACTGATGGTGTTGTCTCTAGAATCCACAAGTGCTTAGCTGTTAATGGGGGTCATATTGAACAGTTATGACTTTTTTAAGTTATTTTTTTTATCTGAGTGCATTATTATTATCAACATACATAATTAAAATTGTTTATATTACTATGTATGAAGTAGATTTTTTAGAATTCTTCTTAACTTTATTCTGCTCATTGGTGGAAAATTGGGACATGTCTCATTAAGAACTGTAAATATTCTGCTTAGAATCCCATTGTAACGTCTGTGAATAAATAATAATAAATAATTGGTGACAGTTTAATTGTTTGTTTTGAAGTTTTGCTAAAAATTCCACAGCTGTCCTCACAAGAAATTACATGATTTTAGGTGATTACACAAAAATAGTAGATAAGTTAAAAACTGGAAGAGATAGGTATAGGGAACCCTGATACCGCTCAAAAGAGAATAAAATTGTGTATCAGAATATAGAAAAACATACAGGGTGTTCCATTTAAAAAAACCGACTTACGAAGGTTTGAAGTTAACTAAACTCGGCATTAAATTTCTAGCACCCTGNGATAAGTTCCATATCTCTTTAATTACATAATTGAAAGCATTAAATTTATTTAGCAGTTATTATTTGGCAACAAAGCCACCGCTGGAACTGCCACCTATTAGCAAGTAGAAGAGTTACCAGTGTTACCACGCTAAATTTTATAGCTGGAAGCCGGCTAAGGAGACCCTGCTTCCATTTCGGGTTGCCAATTTCCAGCATTTAAGTAGCAGTCTGTAGCGATACGCTATATTGTCTGTGCTTATACTCATCTCTTCTAGTTTTTAAGTTATCTACAATTTTTTTGTGTAATCACCTAAAATCATATAATTCCTTACGAGGATAGCTGTGGAATTTTTAGCAAAACTTCAAAACAAACAACTAAACTGTCAATTTGTTGTTAGTCTCTTGCAGTGACAGTTTAATTTAGTGTTTATAAGAAATGGAAAACAATACATATTCAAATGCTGATATTTTAAATTTATTATTCATTCACGAACGTTGCAATGGGATCATAAGCAGAACATGTACAGTTTTTAATGAGACATGTCCAAATTAACAAAAAAGTTAAGAAGAATTTTAGCAAATCAACTAGAGTATGGTCGAATTTGTGCAAAAAGAATTTTACCAAAACCAATAACTTCAAATGAAGATAATGTAATAAATAAATTTTAATGTTCATCCAGAATCCTCAACTCGTGCCGCAGAGTATGATTTAGCATTTCACGAGCGTCCATTCACAGGTTGCTAAGAACTAATACATGCATCCATACAAATTTAAGCTACTTTCTGCTCTTCATCAGGGTGACGCCGTGCAACGTGTACAATTTTGTGAAACGATGTTAGTGCGATACCAAGAAGATCCACAGTTTTTGCAACATATTATATTGACAGACGAGTCAAAATTTACGAGAGAAGGTATTTTTAATAGACATAATATTCATTTGTGGTCATTTGAAAATCCTCATGTTATCCGGGAAAGAAACTTTCAAAATAAATTTATCGTAAATGTTTTTTGTCTAATTAAAGATAACCAAATTTCTTACCATATCTACGAAGAAAATTTAAATGCCGACAGATATCTCAATATTTTGCAAACGGTTGTGGCAGATTTTCTAGATGATGTACCTTTAGACCAACTAAGGAAGGGTTGGTATCAATTAGACGGGGCTCCACCTCACTGTCACAATCGAATCGATCAATAGCTAACTGAAATGTTTGAAGATAGAGGGATGAGACGCCTAGGACCGTGGAATTGCACAATCCCGAACTCACTCCGTTAGATTTTTATGTTTGGGGAGTAATAAAGCAATTAGTTTATTCTACACTCGTTGCTTCAAATGAGGATTTGATTGCTTGAATACGAAGAGCGTTCCATAAATTGCCTGCAGCTGAAATAGCAAAAGCGGTGACTGATGGTGTTGTCTCTAGAATCCACAAGTGCTTAGCTTTTAATGGGGGTCATATTCAACACTTATGACTTTTTTAAGTCATATTTTATCTTAGTGCATTATTATTACCATCATACATAATTAAAATTGTGTATATTACTATGTATGAAGTAGATTTTTTAGAATTCTTCTTTATTCTGCTCATTGGTGGAAAATTGGGATATGTCTCATTAAGAACTGTAAATATTCTACTTAGAATCCCATTGCAGCGTCTGTGAATAAATAATAATAAATAACTGGTGACAGTTTAGTTGTTTGTTTTGAAGTTTTGCTAAAAATTCCACAGCTATCCTCGCAAGAAATTACATGATTTTAGGTGATTACACAAAAAATAGTAGATAACTTAAAAACTAGAAGAGATAGGTATAGGGAACCCTGATACCGTTCGAAAGAGAATAAAATTGTGTATCAGAATATAGAAAAACATACAGGGTGTTCCATTTAAAAAAACCGACTTATGAAGGTTTGAAGTTAACTAAACTCGGCATTAAATTTCTAGCACCCTGTATGCAATTAAGCCACTTTGAAAGTACGGATGGGAACCTTAGGGGTCTAGCTATCCGCCCTATAAATATTGTTGCTTTATCTTTCTTACTATAAAATACACATGGTTTGAAGCTAGTCACTGTTTCTCTCCACTTTTTTGAAAAGAATTAAATATCTCGAAAACGGTTAATTTTAGGAATAGGGAAACTTCATAAAAGTCCTCCTGAAATAATACGTAGAATCCAAAATTGCAATAATATATAGGGTGTTCCATTTAAAATAAGCAAGTTGATGGCGACTTCCGGTATAACCGGAAGTGGTACGTGGACGCCACTATTTTAGTTGAGAAGGGCATGCCCGAAAACCCGCTATTCCAAATTTTCAAAATTCAAATCGAAGTAGTCTCTGAAATAATTGGGCCGTCACCGTGAGACACCCTGTAGATTTACTTCTTATCTCCAGTGCAACCCGTATGAATTCGACCGTCGGCGGAACAGCACCCCGCCCTACCGTACAGTTATTGACTGTTAACTGTTAGACAGATGCTTCCGGTTCATCGCAGCCTTCAGCCGAAAGAACTAACCGAGGATAAAGTCACGTCTATTATCCTTTAAAGGAAATTTAAATTGTCCACTATTTACTTCTGGCACTATCGGTAAAGTTTACAGAATAAATATTCTGTAAACTATGTTCTGTAAACTTTGCTACCCTACCGGTTGTGTTTGGTGTTTACCACAACCTGAAAAAAAAAATAAAAATAAAATTCCCGCGACGTTCGAACGGAAGCAGAAAACAATACATTTATTGGAATTTTTCCAAAATTTTTCTGCTTATAATTCAGAGGTGCCCTTAATTTTAGAGACAATGTTTCTAATTTTCTTAGATTTTCGAAAATCAGTAAAATATCGACAAAAAACTGCTGTAAATTCACTGAATTTTTTTCCTTAATATTTACGACTCACAAAAAGTACTCAATTCTTAAATAACACCTAAAATAAAAAAACAATCATATCTTTAAACTGACAAACGTGAAAAAAGCCTCTATTTCTCGTTAAAACTCAGTTGTTTTCTGCTAAAAGAAAATTCGAAGGCTCGCCAGCCAACCAGGGACGACGCCGAGGGGATGCTGGCCTCCCACCCCTCTATATAACCCCCAAAATCGACCCCCGCCTAGGTCACTCCGCCGCGCGAGCCAGTATCGAAGTGCGCTGCGCTGCGCCAGCGCCAGACAGCATTCGAGTTCGCTTGTTTACAGCATTCGAGTTCGCTTGTTTATCAGCGACTGTCACTTGTCACGTGTCGGCGGTCGCGGCACGCTCGATTCGGTTTGTTTTAGGTCGTTTTTCGAACGTCGCACTCAATTAAGTCGACGAATTGGAAGTTAATAGTGACAAGGGATTTGTTTTTTTCTTCGACGATCTACACGGCTGGCTCTGGTGAGTGAGGCGTCCTCCATTTGTTATTCGGATGGGGTTCGAGGCGGGGAAGAAATATTCAATCAAGTTGGAAACCACTAATTGAACTGGTATTTATTCGAAAATTCGGCGTTTCAACAAAAACTTGATTTGCCTTTAAAAATGATCCTAAACATAATAAAAAATTGCGTAACATAAAGAATACTGTAAAGAATAAAAAATTGTAGTAAAGTACAATATAAAAATCCGTAAGAACTAAAATATAGCTTCTCTAATGTAAAAAAACAGTTTCTACTTGGTAATTTTTACATTTCTATCCATATTTTTTATTTTAACTAATTAAATGTTATAAATTCAAAGGAATTTATTTTTTAACGTTCTATACCTCCTTTTGCGAGTGACATTTCGGAGGGGCCAAAAAATTTTCGACGCCGGCCCTGGCGCGCCAATCAATAGTCGGCACAACAATTGAACGTCGGCGCGTAATATTTCCGAGACAAAACAGGATTTTTGCATTTAGTCAGAACGGAAAACGGAAAAAATGATAATGGCAATTGAAAATCGGTGATAATATATTTCCTTTTCCTGTGTATGGTCAATAAGGCTTTTATAACGGCAAGGATACGGATATCCTGTGTACCGACGTCCTTTATGCAGGCTTTTATTACAAATGTATGTAAATATCGCCCTGATCGTTTCACGCCGACTCTACGCCGAGGTGCAAGGTTGAGTATTTCTCAGTAGGTGAGTTTTGTCTTATCCTACAATTTTAAACTGAAAAATGTTTTATACGGGGTGTTTTTCATTGAAGTAGCAAAAATGGTACCAGTGAATGTAGAGCCAAAAGTAAGAGGATTGAAGTAAAAATACCTTATATGAAAGTTGTACCCACATTTTAATTTTTTTCTTTAACATGAGGAATGCTAGAGACACGAAACTTGGTATGAGCATCCTACTAATAAAGTGACAACTTTTCAGTATTTGTTCGATCATTGGCGTATTTTGTAAAGGAGTGAAACAGTCAACCCCATTGCAATATTTTATTAGACATTTTTTATACGAAGCAAATTATTTATTTAAAAATATTTATTGGGAAGACTGATTTATTGCGCAACTTTTTTACCTCTTGTAATTTTTCGATAAAACCGATAGTTTTCTAGTAAAAAAAATAGATGCGTCATCGTTCACTAAAGGGGTAATTGCGAAAATTTGTAAAAGTAAAGTACGCGGATGTGATAACAAATAAATTGTTATTTATCATATTAATAAATTGACACTTTCTGTCAATAAGCTGATAATTTAATAATAACATTAAGAATAATTTGCTATTAATTAATGAAAAAGTTTGATAACTTATGACTATGGAAAATGTATTAGGTAAAGTTATTTACATATCTGAATAAAATTTAATACGAACGAAAAACAAGAAATGCAAAATTAAATTTAAAGAATGTTCTCGAAATAATTTTCATTTTCCTGCAAGCATAATCTAATACGTCTGTTGAAGTTATAACGCACTCGCACAAACAGTTCTTGGTTATTGCGAAGGTCATCTGCTGCCTGAAATATTCTTAAGCGTAGTTCTAAGGAGGCGACAGGAATGGCATAAACAATACTAATTGTGTCCCCACAAAAAGAAATCCATAGGCGTTAGGTCAGATGAACGTGCAGGCCAACAAACAGGGGCATTACGACCACGACCAATCCAGCGATGCGGGTAATTTAAATTTAACCATT
The DNA here is from genome assembly GCF_000390285.2 of Anoplophora glabripennis. NCBI lineage: Eukaryota > Metazoa > Arthropoda > Insecta > Coleoptera > Cerambycidae > Anoplophora > Anoplophora glabripennis. Next base: position 488,565 of record NW_019425991.1, on the reverse strand, counting down.
CACCTGACGTGTAGCGAGGGGTACATCCTCAAATAATGTTGGAAAATTTTCGTTCAAAAATCTAAGTGACTCGGCCGCTCCAAGCCTGTGTGGAAGAATAAAAGGACCTACTAGAGTATTTCCTACAATTTCCATCCAAACGTTTAAATTGAAATTATGTTGACATCTTGAAACCAATATTTCATGAGTATTTTCTTCCGACCACGAAGAAACATTATGAAGGTTTATTGCACCTACTCTGGGAAAATTTGCTTCATCGGTGAAAAGTATATTCATTAGAAAATTTAAGTCATGCTTGGAAATATTAATGTAACCACTGACAAAAATCCACACGGTTAGGTAAATCAGGGTCATTCAATTCTTGTACGGGTTGATTATGAAAAGGGTATAAAAGATTTTCATGAGCTACATTCCACACAAGACTGTGAGAAACTTGCAGTTGCCTGGACACCTGTCTTGTGCTTGTACCACAGTCTTGTTCTAGATGTTCCAGTATAGTTTCCTCAGTTTCAACAGTTCGGACATTATGCTTTCTTCCGGCACCCTCACGATTGGGCTGAATTTTACCAGTTTCGCGAAGCCTTCTTTCCATCGAGGCCAATGTTTGTCTATGAGGAATCGGCCGGTTTGGATATCTTTGGTAGTATAATCTTACTGCAGCGTTACTATTTTTTCTGGATTCGAAAAACACTTGGAGCATGTCGACATATTCGTATTCGTACATATTGGTATACATATTATTTGCCATAATTATTCTGATAATTAATCAATTGGTACTAATTATTGGTTGACAGAAAGTGTCAATTTATTATTATGATAAATAACAATTTATTTGTTATGACATCCGCCTACTTTATTTTTACAAATTTTCGCAATCACCCCTTTAGTGAACAATGACGCATCTAATTTTTTTTTACTAGAAAACTATCGGTTTTATCGAAAAATTAAAGGAAAAAAGTTGCGCAATAAATCAGTCTTCCCAATGAATATTTTAAAATAAATAATTTGCGTCATATAAAAAATGTCTAATGAAATATTGCAATGGGGTTGACTGTTTCACTCCTTTATAAAATACGCCAATGATCGAACAAATATTGAAAAGTTGTCATTTTATTAGTAGAATGCTCATACCAATTTTCGTGTCTCTAGCATTCCCCATGTTAAAAAGAAATGTTTAATCTTTAACCCATGTTAAAGAAAGAAATTAAAATGTGAATTTCAATCCCCTCCTTTAAGGGGGTATATCGCCTCAAGGGTGCAACTTTCATACAAGGTATTTTTACTTCAATCCTCTTATTTTTGTCTCTACATTCACTGGTACCAGTTTTGCTACTTAATTTAAAAACACCCTGTATACAGGGTGTTTCGCGTAAGAACCGACAAATAAGTTGTATCTGTCGCATCGATATTAATTTAATTTATCGAGCTACATTTTCTCGTTCACATAAAATGCTTTTATTCGTTAGAATTTGTTGTTTATTATCAACAAGATTTTTACGTGGTTTTTGAGATACTCGGTCTCAAGTCGTACGTAATTTATATTAATGACGCTTTTCCTGCACTTGTGAGAAAAAATTAACAAAAGAATTGTATGTAATCTCACTGCCTGTTTTTAATTTGGATCAAGCTCTCATACGCTTCTAACCCATTAAAAAAATAACCCATTATTAAAAATAAACGATGTATTAACATTTCGTGAAAGAAAGATAGCTCGCTTTTTTGTCAAATTATTTGGAGAAAAGTCCTCCCCTTACCAAATAAACGAAACTGAAAATTCTTGAAAGGCACCAAACTTTGCCTCCTTCTTGCCAAATAGGGTTCAAATCTGGAAGGTTTGCCGGGCAGATCAATCAAAATCGTCGTTAATTTTTTTATTGTTATTTTTTTCTAAAGAAAGACTTCTCTAATTGTATACGAGTTGTAACTAAAATGCTTGGCCAAATCTTACTGGCTGTTTCTAAGATGTAAATACTACAATATTAGACCACGTCAAAGTAATTTTTTCTTACCATTTCATCGAGATATCTAAAAAAACAGCAAGAGAGAACGAAATCAAATTATTTCCTTGCCTTCCGTTATTTGTTTTGCCGGTTCGAAAAATGTTGGGAACCGCTCGCTTATCGAGTTTTCCAGCCGCGCGGATCGTCGTCCGTCCAATACTTCCTTCACGCGTATAACGCGTCGTTTGTCAATGTAATACGAAACCGACATAATTTCGTCCCTCCGATTTGGGGAAATGGGCGCATTTGCGGATGCTCCCGTCGGAAATGGCGCTGTTAGAGGAAAACACCCCTTCCTGTGACCCAAACTACCCCTGAGCCCACCACCCTTAGAACTGTACCGCGGTTTTGACGTTTGGGTTCGATTGTTTGCTTCGCTTACACGTTTTTTTTCGTTGCATTGAAAATATCAATAAGACGAATAATAATTCGAATGAAGTGCATTTTTGCTGTCACCTTGTATATTGTTCATCTAACACACTATAAAAAAACCTTAATAAAATCGAACGTGAATTAAATTTCGCACGCGCCTGTGTTAAATTTAACAGAAAAATCTAAAGCCTGCAATTATAATTAATTATTCCATGAAAAAAATATTTTTATTTAGAACGTTTTTTGTATTGTTGATGTTGCCAGAGCTATGGAATAATAAGTTTTAAGTAGAACACCTTCTACAGTATCTACAGTTTGTTTATTTAGTCCATATAGACCAGGAAAGGAAACATTTTGAAATTTATTAATTACTGGGCGTGATTTTTTTGTTGGAATGATAATACAAAAGGTGTCTCATCAAATTGGCCATGAAAAAAGTATAGAGTCACTGTTTTTTATCAACAAATAGGTAAAAAAATCGTCATTTTTCGTTCTACGCGTTATTGTAAAAAAACTATTAATCTTAGCAAAAATGTTCAACAGATGATTTGATCTAGAGAAACTCATCTTTAAAATGAGACGTTATAAGTTAAAATTGCTTTATAAACAAAAAAGTTATTGCAAAATTAAACGGAAAAACTGCTTTTTCTTTAATTGTTAATAACTTTTTAAATAATTAATAAAATCTTACCAAACTTTTCCAAAATGTGAGTATTTATATCCTTAAGAGATGTGCAAAAGATGGGCTCGATCGGTCAAATAGTTTTTGCAAAATTCCATTTATTTATCCCATTTTTGCAAAAAAGGCCCATTTTCAAATGACTATTCCGGGGGCAGGGTTATGACTAAAACATTCTTTTTGGGTTCATTTTCTTCGAAGGGACACCAAGTATCCTCTAGTTAAAAAAAATAAATTTTTTTTTCAAATTTAGTTGTATATAATTGTTACCAAATAGAAGGCACTTTTTTCCCTAATAAACAAATAAAATAACTCCGCGGTTTTTAACTTTTGAAAGAAGTTATATACACCATTCGAAAGCTCGTAAAAAAACTTACACATTGAAAAAAAAAGTTTCTACGACCAATAGGTCCGGAGTTAGCAATTTTTTTTTTAAATCACAGCAATTTGTTATAAACATTAAGATCTGAAATTTTAACATTTTGTAAAAGAAGGTTTAAACTTTATGCCCTGTTAATTTTAATTGAATTTGCCCATAATTGATCAATCCAGAGCCCGTCAAAGTAAGAGTACGCGGCAGTAGCCCTTCAGGGAGTGGTGGTTGGGGATCTTCCTGTCAACCAGGAAAAAACTGACAATGTCTAATTTGTAATATCTCAGCTACTATGTAACGTAGAACCTTCTTTTTTTAATTTGGGGTAGCTCGACGAAAAAATTACTTCTAAAAATTAGGTCTCCTAAAAATGAATTTTTTGAAAAAATTTTTTTTGGCATTTTTTTTTATTTGAAATGTTTTAGATAACAGTTCTCAATAAAAAAATGTTGTCAACATTATTTTAACCGTTCATAATTAATTTAACCCCCTCAACCCCCAAAAAAATCAATATTTTTATATATTTTTTTTCATACTTTTTATATAATAATGGATTTTGTATATTACTCCAGTCGGGTTAGACAAAAAAAAGGGCTTAACCGGGAAAAAATTAGGGACCACAATTTTATTATTCTAACCTTTAGGGGGGGTCAATAGTAGTGTAAATTCAGAATCGCGACTGAATTCCACCTCTGCGTCAGCCGCCATCTTGAATTTAAGGAAAAATCGTTTTTGCTCAATATCTCGGCCATTTTCAACTTTACAACAAAAATGGTAAGGACTTAAGTTGTTGCAAATGCGATTTCCTACAACTTCTTTTATTACAAATTTTATCGTGCGATCGATATTTTTCAAGTTAAGGGGGAAAATAGTGACAAAGTATAATTATTGAATTATCTCGTTTGTTATTGACTTTACGACATAAATGTACATAAACAAAGTTGGAAAGAATTATATTTTCTACAATTTTGATCTCTTTGATTTTTTCGCTACTACCAACATTTAAGGTCCTACGCTTGCGGAGACGTCAGGCCTATGGAATGTTGATCCCTTGAGTTTAGTTAGGCTTGCCATAGGCGTAGGACCTTAAATTTTGGTAGTAGCGAAAAAATCAAAGAGATCAAAATTGTAGAAAATATAATTCTTTCCAACTTTGTTTATGTACATTTATGTCGTAAAGTCAATAACAAACGAGATAATTCAATAATTATACTTTGTCACTATTTTCCCCCTTAACTTGAAAAATATCGATCGCACGATAAAATTTGTAATAAAAGAAGTTGTAGGAAATCGCATTTGCAACAACTTAAGTCCTTACCATTTTTATTGTAAAGTTGAAAATGGCCGAGATATTGAGCAAAAACGATATTTCCTTAAATTCAAGATGGCGGCTGACGCAGGGGTGGAATTCAGTCGCGATTCTGAATTTACACCACTATTGACCCCCCCCCTAAAGGTTAGAGCAATAAAATTGTGGTTCCTAATTTTTTCCTGGTTAAATGAGAACCCGACTGGGCTATATTGATTAAAGGATTAATTATTTCGTAAAATTATTATTAATATATTTATTTCTAATTAGTATAAAAATATAAAAAATATTTCCATAGATTACAGTATTTTTTTTTACAATTCATTATAAATTTCAACTTCAATTTGGGGGTTGAGGGGGGTTAAATTAATTTTGAAGGGTTAAAATAATTTTGCCAACATTTTTTATGGAGAACTATTATCTAAAACATTTCAAAAAAAATGCTAAAAGGAAAATTTTTTCAAAAAATTCATTTTTAGGGGGGTAGGGGGTGGTTTTACAAGAGTAGAAATAATCCAGAAGTGATTTTTTCGTCGAGCTACCCCTAATTAAAAAAAAAAGAAGGTTCTACGTTACATAGAACTTGAGATATTACAAATTTGACATTGTCAGTTTTTTCCTGGTTGAGAGGAAGATCCCCCGCACCACCACTCCTTGAAGGGCTACTGCCGCGTACCCTTACTTTGTAGGGCTCTGGATTGATCAATTATGGGCAAATTCAATTAAAATTAACAGGGCATAAAGTTTAAACCTTCATTTACAAAATGTTAAAAATTCAGGTCTTAATGTTTATAACAAATTGCTCTGTGATTTTTTTTTTAAATTACTCGGGACCTATTGGTCGTCGAAACTCGTTTTTGTTTTTTTACGACCTTTTGAATGGTGTATATAACTTCTTAAAATCGCGGAGTTATTTTATTTGTTTATTAGGGAAAAAAGTGCCTTCTATTTGGTGACAATTATATACAACTAAATTTGAAAAAAATATATATTTTTTTAACTAGAGGATATTTGGTGTTTCTTCGAAGAAAATGAGCCCAAAAATAATGTTTTAGTCACAACCCTGCCCCCGGAATAGTCATTTGAAAATGGGCCTTTTTTGCAAAAATTAGATAAATAAATGTAATTTTGCAAAAACTATTTGAACGATCGAGTCCATCTTTTGCACATCTCTTAAGGATATAAAAACTCACATGTTGGGAAAGTTTGGTAAGATTTTATTAATTATTTAAAAAGTTATTAACAATTAAAGAAAAAGTACTTTCTCTGTTTAATTTTGCAATAAATTTTTTGTTTATAAAGCAATTTTAACTTTATAAAGTCTCATTTTAAAGATGAGTTTCTCTAGATCAAATCGTCTGTTGAACTTTTTTGCAAAGATTAATAGTTTTTTTACAATAAAGCGTAGAACGAAAAATGACGAATTTTTGACCTATTTGTTGATAAAAACAATGACGCTATACTTTTTTCATGACCCATTTGATGAGACGCCTTTTGTATTATCATTCCCAAGACTTTCCAACAATAAAATCACGCCCGGTAATTTTTACGAGTTCTCCATGATTTTTCACCTTTATTTCTTGGTCTAATACAAGATTTAGACTGTTAAATAGTTTGAGGCTAAAAACGAAACGAAACAATTTTTTTCTGGTAAACTCTAGTTGGTACTTCAACATAATTATCTTATTTTTGTTTGAAATTATCTCTCGAACGGGCCCCTCGAAGGTTAACGCGGCTCACCTGGGAAGCAGACGCCGCGAACCTTATTGTGCGATGCAAATTTTCATATCCTCCGATTGTAAGCGTTGCGGAAGTCGGTAATATCACACGCCGTCTAAACTATAAATATGGATTAGGCTGCTACGTACGGAATTCAAGCAGGCCGTGCTAGAAGACGACCCACTTTGTGGAAACTTTCTTTTCACTCGACCGCAACGAATGACAATTGGATTGAATGTACCAGTGGCGGCACCAGCCCAATTTTTTAAAAGCAATATATAAATAAAAATTAAATGCTGTTCGTTGGCAAACGCCAGTGGCGGCTCGTGGTAAATTTTGATAAAAGTGAATTAATTCTCTTTTTAGAAAATATTACGTTAGTTAACTTATTCTGTAGAATTTGGAATACAACATCGGTTTGTTCAAAAATCATTGTAAAGGTTTTTAAGAAGGAAATGAAATTTTCGTCCAACAACAATTGTTTTAATCCACAAGCGGACCCTAAAGTTTGTTGCTCATTTAAAAGATCCTCACTATCCGATATGAAATCAAAAACCTCAATAAGTTTCTTTTTCAATAAGATTTGACCGTAAAAACAGCTCTAGAAGAAAAATTCCAACGAGTGGGAGCATTACTTGGAATCCTGTGTTGCATTATTTTATTTAATACGTCAGATCTTTCAGTAGATTTGGAAAAAATGACGAAAATCCGGAGATTTGAAAAAAATTCTCACTTTAATGCCGTTGCAAGCTTTACTTAAAACTAAATTTAATCTACGTGCGTAACAATGATTAAAATCATAGGTTTGGGTTTTAATTTATTTTTTAAGTAACATTTTTCAAATTCATTAATTAATAATTTAAACAAACTGTCTGCAACTCTCCCACTTGTTATGTAAAAAACATTATGCACATCATCAAATTGCCAGGATAAAAATTCGTCATAAATTTTACTTTTGATAATCGAACTAATACTCTCAATTAAATCGTTTTGAAAGGTTTTAGACGTTCCCGAAAAAACAGTGGCATTATCTAAGAAATTCTGCAATTTTGAATCGTATGTCTTGAATAAATTTATTAACTCTTTAAAGTTCCTTCGATTAGCAGAATCCACTTTTTCATCATGTTCTCAAAAAGAAATTTGAGATGATAAAAATATTACTACATCGATTAGTCTATTTAAAATATCTCTATTTTCACGAACCTTCTCATTATAATGATGTATTTCCGTTTTGTGAACAGAATCTAAAGCGTTCACAATATTCTGTTTACCGAACATTTCAAATTTAATACGAGACGAAATATGTTCTTACGATTTTTCGTGTCGAGGCCTTTCATTAAATTTTTTAAATTGTTAAAATCGACCTTGCCCCAAACCGATAAATTATCATTAGTGAAAAATAAACATTGCCAGCAGTATAATTTATTTCTAATAGTTGACGCAGTTAACCAGTCGCTTTTTTTGTAACTATTATCGTTAAATCCCCTATTTTGTTTTTCACCCACTGCAACTAAAGACGGCAAAGAAGGTGTTGCCCTCGATTTCTGTTTAATTATGAGCTTTTCATTATAACTGAGACTACTAAATCCTTTTAATAATAAATAATCCACAATTTCCATGCAACTAAAGAAGTTGTTGAGGTTATGTTCGTTTTCCACACTCATTTTATTTTAATAAAGTTGTGTAATGTCAATGATTGTTTTACTATTAATTATGATCGTCTCGCAAAAATTCCTAAGAAACACCATGAACACCAGTTAAAAACAGAAACGCGCGTAATCACAGTCAACCAATGTTTTTATTACGAAATTCAAAATGCAATTGCGATTGCGATCGCCGAGGAGATAGAGAAGAAGGGCTATATTGAAAGATACGCTTGTTAAAAAGAGATGGAAGGTGGCAACAAGCCTCCGTGCCCGATTGGTTAAGGTCGAATGTAGATATCGTGCCATTCTTTCAAGGTCACGCAACATATAGCACACTGGTAAATAAAGGCTTCACGCTTGAGAATGTTAGCTGACAGCAACTATAACGCGAATTCGGAGGGCGCGAAAAATAGTGAACATATAAAAATCGAATATTTACGTACTCGAAACTACGTACTACTTAGTAGGTATGTACCTAATTAGTTGCATATGAATATGAAAACAGATTTGTACGAAAATTTCTTAAATAATATTAATTATATGATGTAAAATAAGAAAACTAACAGAAAACTTTTGCAATACTATCAAAAACTGCAGAGGAGGCTTAGCCAAGACACCAAGATTTTGCTGGTTCTTTGTTTTTTTTTAATTCCGATATTTTCCAGGTGGGAAGTTTTAATTAGAACACCCTGTATGTTGTAATATAGTGACGATTGTAAGTTTCTTTCTATAACCGGAAAGAAAACGGACATGTCTATTTCTTATGGCGGTTAACGGACAGTTGAGTTTAGTTTATGTCCTGTTTGTGTTTTCTAGAACAAAACAAAAACAAAACTGAAACAAACCCAAAACTCTTGTTTCCATCAAGCGGGCTACATTTTGTTCGAGTTTTGTTTTTGTTTTTGGTCCTTTTCCACTGGTTGTCGCGAGGAAGTCAGAACACATTTTTCCAATAACCAGCCAACATGTTTAGAGAATATTTTTTATTCTTAGTTATGGCTGGTTTATACTGAAGTCCTTGGAAAAAAAGTGTGTCGCACCTCGAACTCCATCGATGGATATCTGGGAAACCGCTCTAAGGATTTTTTTGAAATTGTGATGGTGTGATACGGACCGTGGGGCCCACCAAGTTAAAATATTTTTAAGGTCATCGTACTTCCGGTTACACCGGAAGTCGATACTAACTTTCTTATTTTAAATGGAACTCCCTGTATATTATTGCATTTTTGGAAACATCATCCATTTTTAAGTTGAAAACATATAGCACACTCCATACTTAGGATTGACCGTTTTCGAGATATTTCGAGTTTAAACAAAAATTGACAGATGCAGACTGTCAGCAAAATTTAGTTTTCCCGGTTTATTTTTTTTGCAAATTGGACATTTTGTAGAGAAAGACCTACTGTATCGAATTTGACATGAAAGTTTTCCAGTTTTTATACATGGTGGTCAAAAAAATTTTATCGAATATGAAGTTCAGAATATGCGGAAAACACGAAATTTTTAAATGGAAACCCCTAATTTTTTTGCAATAATATACAGAGGGTTCCATTTAAAATAAGAAAGTTAGTATCAACTTCCGGTATAACCGGAAATAAGATGACCTTGAAAATATTTTAGCTTGGTAGACCCCACAGATATCCGTCGATGGAGTTCGTGGTATATGTACGGTTAAAGTGTTTACTTGGTTAGTTTGAATCCTAGCCAAGCAAACACTTTAACCGTACACATATATATTTTTTAATAGCTATAATTCATTAATGATTAAAATATTGTTTTTGGGAAGAAGAAAACGCCAACATAGATATTGGGTTGGATCACTTAAATAGAAAACACAACACGACCGTTTCCACTAAACAGACTTGAGTTTCAGACCACGTCGAAACCTTTTGATGTGACCGCTTTCGAGCGGGATCCGAAAAACAAAACTCCAACTATCGCAAAACACGCCAGTCTTCAAAAAGTTTGCGAAAGTTGCAGTTCTGTTTTATTCGACAGTTTGTGTTTTGTTTTTGTTTTGTCAGTTTAGTGGAAAACCGCCTTTAGAATCAGCATGCGCCATCTATTGTTTGCTTAGTGAACTGTCTAGTAAAAACATTTCACATTAAAATTAGAATACTGGTCGAGTGTAGTTGGGAAATCCCCTCAGACGCTTTTAAAAGCATCCTTATCGATACTGACGATTTTAGCACTCTCTAAACTATTTTAAGTCAGGCGCTACCCCCGTCTAGGGTACCGCAGACTTTACAGAACGGATTTACAGCTGGCCATTAGACAGATGGTCTCTCCCGTCTATTAATTTTAGAATGTTATCTTCCCTACCTGCTACAAAGCGGACGTGACTGGAAATGGCGGATTTCCGAGGTGCTGCTGGTTTCGAAATATCCTGGACGTCATAAAATAATTGACGAAACTGGAATTTTTATATAAAATAGATATATACGACAGAGATCGCTTTTATACTTTCGTTCCCACTCGTTTGTTTTGTTCTGAAGAACAATAACGTATTTCTTGGTGTATGGTACATAGTTATTTATTTTTTCAGGGTATCAGAGACTTTTCCAAAATAGGCCACTACGACAGGACGGTGCTTATGGCCCTACAAGCAGCTGAAACCCCCGTGAGGTACGGTTTGTCCGAGTGGGAGCGCTTGGTCATATACAAGACCCCACAAAGCTTCGAAGATGACGACTTGCCCAAAGGTGAGTTTTTTCTTGTCCATTTTCTTAAAAAACCGAACAGTTCACCTTGAAGTTCATTGTGGGTACTTTTCTAGATAGTGTTTCTGGTTTTTCGTATTAAATACAACTGACGGAATAAAGTGGGATTATTTTTTTTATGGGTGGGGCCCTGAAAAGTCGTCATTTGGTAACTACAGATTTTTGATACGGTTGCATCTTCCAGAAAAATGTCTTAAGGATTTTTTTATTGAAAAAATAACATCGTAGTCATGGGTGCCGTCAGAAAGTTTTGCAAGAGGGGCAAAGCTGACTTCTATTATAAATATATACGAAAGAAAAATAAAAATGAAGACAAACAAAACATATACATAACAAAATTAATAAAACAAAAAACACTGTAGGTTTGTTACTCACAAAATGTCAGTTATGTCATTAATGGAAATTTATTATTTTACTCTTATTGATCATTGATTGTAGTTGTTTATTTAACTTTTTATTTCTTGTTGTTACTTCAAGCAACTATTTTTAATAAACATCAAAGGTGTATAGTGTAAACTGGGTAAAAAAATCGACTATTTTTTTTTGAAAGATATATCGAGAATATCATTGAGAATGACAAAAAAAATATCGTGAGAGTTTGAGCCCTTAATATTAGTTTTAAGAGGTCTATCATCGCTAGCTTCGATTTTTTATTCTAGATCCCATTTTTGCGTCAAAACTGCAAAACAATCGAGGTAAAAAAAATTATCTACGTATATTTTTGAAGGAAATTGAATGACCTACAAAAAAGGTCTGATTGAAAATTTTCGGAAGACGAGCCATTTTCATGTAATTAAGTGTTGAAACTTGATGTTTTTTCGATTTGACTTTTTAACTTTGGAATTATGTAAATAACCAACAAATTAATATCTGAAACAGAACAATACAGATTTTCAAAGAAAATTTAATGCTCTACAAAAAAGGTCTCTTAACATTTTTACATAAATGTACTACTTCAAAAGTTATTTACGATTGAAGTTGAAGTAAAAATTAAATTTTTGTTTTTTTTTTCGTTTTGGACCCAATTTTTTTCACTCATTGGAACAAATTTATATTATACATCATCGACAATTATTATTCTATCAATATAATCACCAAAAATATCCAAAATTCATAACATATTCAAACTTATTCTCGCTCAATAGCTGTTTTTTCTACAAGAACGTAGTTTTACTGACTCAAAATAATTTTAGAAATAACAATTATGTAGTTTCACCATTGAAAATTATTTATTTACAATATTGTATACATTTATATGAAAGAAAAATCAGAAAAACTGCATGATTGTTATTTTTAAAATTGTTTTGAAACAGAAAAACTACGTTCTTGTAGAAAATTGAGCATTGAGCGAGAATGAATTTGAATATATTATGAATTTTGGATATTTTTGGTGATAGAATAATAATTGTCGATGATGTATAATATCAATTTGTTCCATTGAGTGAAAAAAATTGGATCCAAAACGAAAAAACAAATATTTAATTTTTACTTCAACTTCAATCGTGAATAACATTTGAAGGAGTAAATTTATGCAAAAATGTTAACAGACCTTTTTTGTAGAGCATTAAATTTCCTTCGAAAATATGTACTGTTCTTTTTCAGATATTAATTTGTTCGTTATTTACAAAATTCCAAAGTTAAAAAGTCAAATCGAAAAAACATCAATTTTCAAGGCTTGGAAACGACTCGTCGGCCAAAATTTTTCAATCAGACCTTTTTTGTAGGGCATTCAATTTCAAAATATATGTAGATAATTTGTTTTACCTCAGTGGTTTGGCAGTTTTGACGCAAAAATGGGACCAGGAATAAAAAATCGAAACTAACGATGATAGACCTCTTAAAACTAATATTGAGGGCTCAAACTCTCACGATATTTCAAAAAAAATGTATGTAATGTATGTATTTTTAAATGGAACACCATGTATTTTACTGCATTTTTGAAAGCACCGGAAAAAAATTGGTGAACTTTATTAAAGGTTCTACATACCTAGGACTTAAAAAAAAGGCGTATAGACGATTGTCTGTTGTTTTTGAGCCAAAAATAAGTTTTTTTCAATCAATTCTTAGTCATATGTCATATCTTTTAAAAAATGCAATGTACTACAATAAAATTTGGAGGTAAGTTTTTGAGTGTGTAAATTTTTGTTAGTTTTGGGAAGTGATTTTTTAAGGTTAGAATTTCTGCATCTATTCGCTCATTTTAATATAGAGGTTCATAATGGGGTACTTTCATTCAACTGCAAAGAAAATTGACAGTTAATTTGAGGGATACAGACAGAGACTATCATTGCTTACACCAAAAAATACCCTTAATGCAGGAAAATATACTTAAAATGTACAATTTAAATAAAAATATTTACATCGACATCCTAAGCTTATTAGGTAGTAATTTGAATTTTTCATTTATTCTGGTGTCCCAAAAGCGTTATTTTTAATTCGGACTAGATATTATTTTATTAAACAGATTCTAGACATAGTCTTGTTTATGCCTGTCCGTATCGTTAATAAATTTGGCAACAATGAAGGTATCGCCCTTAGTGACGTCACAACACATATTTTATTTTTTTAGGACTTAAACGAGATTAAAACGAATGAAGAAAAAATACGAGTTCCACATTTTTTCACCTATTTTCATTTTGTCGTGTAGTTAAAAAATTGGAAAATTTGTAATTGCTGAAAACGCATTGTTTTCGAGAAAAATGCAGTTGAACATTATTTGAACAAACATAAAACATTTTGTTCGCTGTTTGTTTAAATTTTGCATTGTAATATGCAATGTATAATACCGTAAACATAACCTAAATAAAAGTGTCACAGGGAACGATCGTAACTAACGACACCTACAAGATACCAGAAAACTACAACACTGACGTACTAGAATCATCAAAAACTTAATTGTACCAAATTTCAATGCTATACACTGTATTCTGCAAAAGATACAACTAAAATTTATTACTCATCGTCTTTGGTGGCCTTTATCTCAAAAAGAAAAGGCAATAGACACATGATCATAGAAAGAATCGTCTTACTTAATTTTGATGTTTCTTTTCTGTTTTAAAAAGTGAATCGAAACAAAAAGAAAACGCCGAAAAGTTTGTAATTAATTTTTTATTTGAAGTAAGAGTAAGCTGTCTAATCCGTAGCAAAAATTATATATTTGTTCGTCCACCAAAATACGTCATTTGACAGTAAATGCAATCTTTATCAATTTTACGACGATTATTTCCTGGACTATCAGGTCCCTTGGTGCGGACATCCATATTTGTGTAATAAATGAGAGATCAACGACGGAAAACCCCTGAGAGGAAGTGACTCACCTCCCCGGTTTTCCCAACAATCAACGCGGTTGGGGACTTTGATAAGCAAAGCATACTTATTCGGTTTTCTGTTTCGGTTTCAGATCCTCGTCAGTGGACCCGCGACGACGTCGCCCAATGGCTCAGGCACGTCACCTCCCTGCACAAACTACCGGAAGTGCCCCCCTCCAGGTTCCTGATGAACGGGAAAGCGCTGTGCCTGATGTCCCCCAGCATGTTCCTGAGCAGGGTACCTCTTGGAGGCAAGCTCCTCTACAAAGACTTTCAGCTGAGATTGTGCGCTGCGATGTACTCCAGAACTTAAAATAATAAGTGACAAAGTGGGTCATAATTTTTGGGGAGCGGTGTATCTAGGGTGTATAAGCTGCGCGACAGTGTTTAGAACTGGGAAGTTACCAAATTTAAGTATTATGTTTCTACCACGTCACGACAGTTCGGTTGGTTCCTACAATAGAGATAAGAAAAAAAATAAATAAAACTTCACCTTAGTCTCCATCTACCTCATTTCCGTTAGTTTTTGTATGGCAGCGTTGGTTCTGGGATGGTGAATAGTATTAGCGATACCAAATGTGTGGTACGAAGTAGAAAGTTGGACTGAGCGTTGTTTTTGTAATATATGTTTTGATTTTGTATATTTTCCTGCTAGTCATGTAAATAAATAATTGTGTAATTAAAAGAGCTATTACGAAGTGTTGTTTTTCTTTGAAAATCTTTTGGAGAAAAAATATTTAAGAATGTAAAAACGATTTGCAACTGTGTATTTTAAGTTTTACTCGAAAATTGGGCTTTTTTTTTCGAAAAACATAAGAGAGTAGTAATTAGAAGAAAATTGAAAGACGAATCCGAAAATATCATGGTTGTTACCGTAAAGAAGTGGCGTACTACTTTATTTAGAAAAATATGCCACCAATACCCTGTATCTCCGTCACTGGATCATGCAAAATTTTAGGAAAAGCCCTCAGATTTTGGACAATGTCTACATAAAACGTGCCCAATTTCAAATTATTTCACTTATCAGTTTTTAAATAACACCACACACAAAAAAAAGTCTGAAATGTACATGCGACATATGATTTCCGATGTATTTTCGTCCGCTGAACACGAATCCGGAGTCAGAATTGCTCCATCACCCTTCAATTTTCAGCAAAACGCTGAAAAATTAAAATTTTCCTTTTTCAGAAGATTCTTCAGCAAATACATGGGAAATCATATGTCGCATATACATTTCAGACAACTTTTTTGTGTGTGGTTGTGTAATTAAAAAAAAAAAAATTGTTTGAAGTTCAACAGCCTGTATCTTTTTAATGAAGCGTCCTAGATATAAACTTTATAGGAAAGACCCATTAAAATTCACCAAAGAATACGAGGTTTCGTTCTTGGTCACCATTTCTGAAACACCCTGTATACAGGGTGTTTCAGAAAGACCTCCCGTAAATTCACAGGGGGTGATAGTACGACAAAAAATAACAATTTTTTGTCTTATGAACTATAGTCTATATCCTCTTGTTTTCGAGATACAGAGCGACAAAATAATTTTTTTTAAATGGAATTTTTACGAAAATTTCCAAACGGTGCGAAATATTTTTATGAAATTTGGTTTTCCGGGGTTTTTAAGGACGCCAAATACACTGGTCTAATTATTTTTTGTATATTTCATAGAGGGCGCTAGTTATGCTACAGTCGTATTACATTTTCAGTTCTAATTTTTTTTTGAGGTTAGATTTTTTAATTAGTCATTACTAACTACAGTCACTAACAATCAATAAAATTTTGATATAAAGTTAATTAGAGTTTAAAATATTTCTGAGAATGTATGCGTTGTTTACGAAACATCCATCAATAAGTTTTGACATATGCCTACTTTGAGAAAAGTCACTTATTTTCTTCACCGTAATATTGTAAGTGTTCAATTAAAAGCCGTTTTTCTCGAAAACCGTCCACATTAGGAAGTTCTAACAAGAGTATATTATTTTTAGAAAATAAAACTGTACATTAGAAATTGGAGCCCGAATGGTAAAAAACCTAACCTTAAAAAAATTAGAACCGAAAATGTAATACGAATGTAGCATAACTAGCGCCCTCTATGAAATATACAAAAAATAATTAGACCAGTGTATTTGGCGTCCTTAAAAACCCCGGAATACCAAATTTCATAAAAATATTTCGCACCGTTTGGAAATTTTCGTAAAAATTCTATTTAAAAAAAATATTTTGTCGCTCTGTATCTCGAAAACAAGAGGAGATAGATAGATACCCAACTAAAACAAATGCTACTATTACATCACTCAAAGTTATATAACTTTTTAATAGCAGCAAATGTATCGTTTTTGATTTTTAATGCCTTAATAAGGTGTTAGTTTGCTCCTATGGCAATTTTGGTATATAAAAAAGCTGTTAGAACATTTTAATAGTAAAATTTATAAGATCCACTTCTTATTTGTGGAAGGGCGAAATGGGCGGTGACTATTAGACGCCTTCATTATAGCCATCTTTCTCTATCGCACGAATTTCTATGACTTTCTTGAACCATGGGGACTTTCCGACCCTGCATAGTGGTTTTATAAGTACAATATATAAAGCTCTATCTCTTGTTTTCAATAGTTTATGGTATTATAAATAATTTATTATAATATTTCAACCCTTAAAAAACAACCCCTAATAACAAAATATTTAAAAAAATAGTTTTTTAGAGTTCAAAATGATTTGATAGTACAAACAGGATAAATTAAATTCTCTTACCTGTTATAATACAATTTGTAATTTAACGCTTTGTTTTAACCCTTAAAGAGCACCCCCAATGACAAAATTTAAAATGAATTACAATTTTTTTTCGTAATAACTTTCTTTTTGCCGATTTACTTTAATTTTATTATGCAATAATCAAAATAATTAATTCTCAATATGTTTGTCATGCATAAAGCCATAATTTCAAATTTTCAAATATATATATATACAGGGTGCGCCATTTAACACTCACCCTGCTAATATCTCCGAAATGAGGAAATTTATTTCAATTCCGGAAGTTGGGATTGTTAGGTCCCTCGAATAGCTTCAAATTGTAGTTAGAACTGTTAGTTCAAATCTTTCTGTTTAGATGGCGTGGCGCTACTAAAAATTTTTTTTATCCCTGAAACCCCAAGAACTGCAAGTCATTCCAGACGAGCAGTTCGCCTTCCGACCCAATCACTCCACTGAACTCCAAATCCTTCGCCTTACCGAGCACATCACGGCGGCCTTCAACAGGGGACAGTACACTGGTGCTGTCTTCCTGGACGTCGCAAAGGCCTTCGATACGGTTTGGCATGAAGGCCTACTGATGAAAATGCTCACCAACCAATATCCCATATCCTTTACCAAACTCATAAAATCCTACCTACACCACCGAAAATTCCGCATCCAAATCCAAGATTCCCTTTCCACCACCCGTCCCATGGAGGCCGGTGTCCCCCAGGGCACCGTCCTGTCCCCACACCTATACACCATTTACAACTCCGACATCCCACATCCCCCCAACACCAACATATACTTATACGCCGACGACCTGACAATCACATCCCAATCCGTAGATCCTAGATATTCCGTCTACCTCCTCCAAAGCTCCTTAGACCAACTTGAAACCTGGTGCAACAGGTGGAAAGTCAAAATTAATCCCAACAAAAGTTCGGCTATCCTTTTTACCAAACGAAAAATCCCACAAAACCTTGACAGACTGACACTATCCCAGGAACCCATCTCCTGGAATCGACAAACACGATACCTGGGCGTGACGATGGACCAGCGTCTCACGTGGAAACCGCACATCGTGGAGACGGTGGCGCGAGCGAAGACCACCAGGGCTAGGCTCTATCCCTTACTCAAAGGTGGAAACACCCTCAGTTTAAGGAATAAGCGAACGCTTATCAAGGTGGTACTTCAACCGCAGCTAACCTACGCCTCCACGGCGTGGGGTCACGCGGCAAAAAGCCACTTAAAGTCATTACAGGCTGTGGAAAACATAGCCCTCCGCACGGCCACCGACGCGCCCTGGTACGTAAGAAACACTGACATATTACGAGACTTACAATACACAAACGCTACACAGACAATAAGACAAAACGCGGAGAAACGATTTGACGTAGCCGCTAGACATGACAATCCCCTCCTCAGGCAAGCCGTTGACTACGTACCCGACGTGACCGACAAACACAAAAGACCTAGACACCAACTTTTTGACCCTGGGTGACCACCCCAATGACCCCCCCCCTGCCCGCTAACCTTTTCTGTTTCAGAGACAGCCAGGATCAAGAAACGAAGACAACGACACACACACACACACACACACACACCCCCCATACCCTCCTTAACCCTCCCCTCCCGCGCTAGCCTAAGGGCCACCTTAGCAAAGCGCATCCCAGGCTGCATAGCCGCACTACCCTACCCAACCATACCACACATAAACATGACACTACCCCCGGGGTTTACACAGACGAGCCGGCGAAGCAAGAAGAGCGCCAGAAGAAAGGGCCCTAGCCGGCGGGGCCCAGCCAGGACAAAAGGAGGTCCCACAAAGCGCCTACACCGGCCGCATTTGCGGTCGGGGTAGACGACGGATGGGGCCCACCTACGAAGGCTGTCCAGGCCTACACGAGATGAGGCAGGATAAAGAGGGATAATCCCCCTCAATCCCAAATTATTGAGGCCAATTTCTAGCCATGGAATAATGGCGCGTATCCCTGAAACGTGGAAATGCAGTCCAACTACAAGATCGTTAAATTTTGAGTAATGTTTGTAATATAAAGTTTTTCCCTATATTTACTTGTTTTCGAGATATGTCGACTTCAAATATGCAATGTATGATGTAAGAGAAAAATCTATTATTTTATTTAAAATTCATCAGTTTTTGTACTGTTTTTTTTTCCAAAAAAGCGAATTAACAGGCAAAGGGGATTTACAACAGATATCAGCCTAGGGACTTTAACTGTGACTGTATCGCCCTCTTTTGACGAACACCGTAAGTTGCTCGTCTAAACTACAGAACCTTGTGCCATATTGGTCCGAAACTAAACTAAACAGATTCTGGAATCACCTCACAGAGGGCGCTGTATGCTTTCAAGATTAAAAAGGCGTTTTTTCCGCTAAACGGGTCTATACTCCCGACAGTTCACAGATGGCGCCGCCGGCGTCGAATTCCTCACCGCTGACTTTCTCAGAGAAACGATATGAGATGCTAACATATTCAAATTTATTCCGGTTTGATGATCGAGTATTTTGTAGCGCTCGATTGCGGGAACTACACGGGTAGTTCTGTACTTTTCTGTCAACTTAATAGTATTCCTAAACGGAGGAGTCATTCATTCGTTTTTTTTTTTTATATACGGTTATATGTTACAAGTATTACAACAGCGATTGTATAAAGCACAAAAAACGTGTTCTGTAAATGTAACGAAATGTCACGGTAGTCTTGGGAATTAAAGATCGTCGAGCGCGTGGTTTTGATTGTCGAATGTAAAGTTGCGTACGGGGTACCTTCATAGTTCTTGCAGTATATACGGGGTCGCCGATATGTATGGAAACGGTCGATTATCTCCTAAAGTAAGATAGCTGTCGAAAAATCATAAGACAAATGTTTTTAGGGTTTTCTTAAAATCTATTATAATAAAAAAAAGAATATACTGGATTTTCCATTACATTTAAAACGACATTTAAAGAATTTTTTTCATTTTTAAACGATTTCAATTTCATGAAACCGTTGCAATGTTTTTGAAACGGTTGATTTAGAAATACATACGTTCCCGATCGGGATGCAATTCATGAAAAATATCCACTACTGCGTCACAACTTCGTCTTCGTATGATCATTATAACTTCAATACTCTCGGTTTCACTTTAACGTGCCATTTTTGCGAGAAAATTATTCACAGTCACACTAACTGTATTTTTGACATGTGTTGTCAAGATAATCACTATTAGACAAAAGAACCACGCGGCGTTGTTATGGAACTAGAAACTTTCAAATAGCTGTTTTATATTGACAATTTATTGATCAGTTAATTCATGAAGTCACTTCATCAAGAAATTGGACAAGTGTAATGCATCAAATCTGCTGTCAAATAACTTCATGAATTTATTCATCAAGTTCTTGACGAATTAGAGCANAAAAGGTATTATTTTATTTAAAATTCATCAGTTTTTGTACTGTTTTTTTTTCCAAAAAAGCGAATTAACAGGCAAAGGGGATTTACAACAGATATCAGCCTAGGGACTTTAACTGTGACTGTATCGCCCTCTTTTGACGAACACCGTAAGTTGCTCGTCTAAACTACAGAACCTTGTGCCATATTGGTCCGAAACTAAACTAAACAGATTCTGGAATCACCTCACAGAGGGCGCTGTATGCTTTCAAGATTAAAAAGGCGTTTTTTCCGCTAAACGGGTCTATACTCCCGACAGTTCACAGATGGCGCCGCCGGCGTCGAATTCCTCACCGCTGACTTTCTCAGAGAAACGATATGAGATGCTAACATATTCAAATTTATTCCGGTTTGATGATCGAGTATTTTGTAGCGCTCGATTGCGGGAACTACACGGGTAGTTCTGTACTTTTCTGTCAACTTAATAGTATTCCTAAACGGAGGAGTCATTCATTCGTTTTTTTTTTTTTATATACGGTTATATGTTACAAGTATTACAACAGCGATTGTATAAAGCACAAAAAACGTGTTCTGTAAATGTAACGAAATGTCACGGTAGTCTTGGGAATTAAAGATCGTCGAGCGCGTGGTTTTGATTGTCGAATGTAAAGTTGCGTACGGGGTACCTTCATAGTTCTTGCAGTATAATATACGGGGTCGCCGATAGTATGGAAACGGTCGATTATCTCCTAAAGTAAGATAGCTGTCGAAAAATCATAAGACAAATGTTTTTAGGGTTTTCTTAAGATCTATTACATATAATAAAAAAAGGAAGAATATACTGGATTTTCCACCACATTTAAAAAGATATTTAAGGAATTTTCTTCATTTGTAACGATTACTGGTCTTCCACTTCTTCGTCGATCTGTGACACCTCCAGTTTCATGAAACCGCTGCAATGTTTTTGAAATGGTTGATTTAGAAATATATATGTTCCCGATAGGGATGCAATTCATGAAAAATATCCACTACTTTGTCACAACTTCATCTTCATATGATCATTTTGAAACTTCAATACTCTCGGTTTCAGTTAAACGTGTCATTATTGCGAGAAAATCATTCACACTATCTGTATTTTTGACATGTGTTGTCAAGATAATCACTATTAGACAAAAGAACGACGCGGCGTTGTTATGGAACTAGAAACTTTCAAATAGCTGTTTTATATTGACAATTTATTGATCAGTTAATTCATGAAGTCGCTTCATCAAGAAATTGGACAAGTGTAATGCACCAAATCTGCTGTCAAATAAGTTCATGAATTTATTCATCAAGTTCTTGACGAACTTTAGAGCATGTTCAAATTTTCGTCAATTTCTTCGCGAAGTTCGGAAGTACCAACCAAACAGATTTCCACCCTCAGATCAGTAATGAGGTTATGTTATTGGAATATGTAAATAATTGTGTGGCGTCGTACTGTTTTGCATTGTTTTTACTGATTTGTTACTTACAAAAACTAATATTTATATAATATGTGTCAAAACGGTACCGCTGTTGTATCACTGCAATTATGAGTGGAAGGGTGACATTTTTGAAATTTATTTGCTTCTTTGATTCGTTGGTAGAACTGATTCATGCGTCAAAAAACTTGATAAAGTCTGTAGCAGTGTAAAACCACACTGTTTACCAATAAATTCGTGTGAATTAATTAATGAAGAACTTCGTCAATTTATTCATCAATAAATTGTCAATGTAAAACAGCTAAAAGGTATATTAGGTTATTGATTATATTTAAAAAAGCAGAGTACTAAGGAATTGCAACGTTGATGGGTCTTTATTGCATGAATCGTTCAAATGGTTATTCGGAAAGAAAAAAACGCGGAGTGCTATTAAATTAGAGGGTGGAATTTGGAGATAGGGGTGAAAATGTAACCCTTACGGTTTTTTGAGTATATCTCGAAAACGAAGCAAAATTTGACGGTATGCATCGGAAAAATGTTGTAGATAATGCGTTTTTCTATCGAAATAGCTTATTTAAATAATTTTAAAATATTATTTACTGCAAAATATAAAAACAATTTTACAAAAAAATACAAAAAATTAAATTTTTTGTTTTTTTTTACTTTTTGCAAATAACTTTTTTCTGAGCGGAGATAGGTATAGGCATTGCTTCATAGAAAAAAAGTATATAACATTTCCTTCAAAACAAGAGATTGTAGAGTATTTTTGGATGAAAATTGACAGATATATGGCCGCTCAAACTTAGGCAATTTTTCGATTTTCGTCGTGATTCTTAAATAAGATTTTTTGATTTTTTTAATTTTTTTAATAAAATAATTTATTAAAAACTTGAGAATTTAAGTACAATAAAATTTATTAATAATGTATATACAGTGTGTCCACGGATGGAGTTAACAAGAGGAGAAACTCTTTTGTTTTTGACTTTATTGAAAAATGTCACTCTTTATAAAAAGTTCTGCCCCTGGAAAAAATGAGACCGACATACAAACATCATAGATTAGATATACAGGGTGCTTATAAATTAAAAAAACACGAAAATACTCAAGAGAGAAGTAGCATTATTTATTATTTTACACAACATTTTTATGAAACGAATCTGTTTATAACCTCAAATAATGTCCTAACACAAATTTTAAAATAAAAATTTCAATTCTGACTTTTACTTTTGAAGTACCTACATATCGCTATTTTCCACCTCAAAAATTAAAATGTTGATTTTGAAATCACTAGTCAAAGAATTTCTGAATTAAGAAACGAAAAATTTAAAAACATTTTTAATTATGCGAAAAACAGTTGCGACGAATTAGAAATATTTTCGGAATATATGTATATGCCTGTAGTAGTAGTACGTACTCGTTTTGCGAATTTACATGATTTAAATTCCTCAAAATTTCCCGAATATGCAAACAAATTTCCCGAAAAATCGTTTGAATGTTTATTACAAATGTATCCAAACGTTTTGTGAAATATATTGGTGGAAAAACGAACTTAATATTTTGTACAGAGACGAACAATTTCGTAATTTAGAAGTTCAAAAAACGATAGAAATATTATACAAGGAATTTAAAATGGTATTTTGGGAAATATACAAATTGTTTTGCCCAGTTTTAACATTTCCCGCAACAAGTGTCTCGGTAGAAAGAAACTTTTTGTGTATTAAGCGCATTAAGACTTAGAAATACGATGATACAAGAGCGTTTAAACGACTTATCAGTGATGACGATAAAAAAAGGACTATTACAAAGTCTTAGTGCCGATCCTCAATTTTGTGAAGACATTATAAGTTTTACAAATTTAAAAGACGGACGAATAGACATTTTATAAAAACATTCACTATTTTTAAAAATATTTTGTTAAAAGTGGAGGCAAACGAAAAGCTGGCGGCGTTGTTTTATACAGGGTAGCCCATCGAAAACGTACCGCAAGGCATTACAGGGTAGTAAAGAACTTTTCGGCAAAATCCAAAAACAGGTCAAATTTGTTTCTGAGNTTAGATATACAGGGTGCTCATAAATTAAAAAAACACGAAAATACTCGAGGGAAGCACCATTATTAATTATTTTACACAACATTTTTATGAAACGAATCTGTTTATAACCTCAAATAATGTCCTAATACAAATTTTAAAATAAAAATTTCAATTCTGACTTTTACTTTTGAAGTACCTACATATCGCTATTTCTCACCTCAAAAATTAAAATGTTGATTTTAAAATCACTAGACAAAGAATTTCTGAATTAAGAAACGAAAAATTTAAAAACATTTTTAATTATGCGAAAAATAGTTGCGACGAATTAGAAATATTTTCGAAATATATATCCCTGTAGTAGTAGTACCTACTCGTTTTGCGAATTTACATGATTTAAATTCCTCAAAATTTCCCGAATATGCAAACAAATTTCCCGAAAAATCGTTTGAATGTATCCAAACGTTTGTGAAATATATTGGTGAAAAAACGAACCTAATATTTTGTACAGAGACGAACAATTTCGTAATTTAGAAGTTCAAAAAACGATAGAAATATTATACAAGGAATTTAAAATGGTATTTTCGGAAACATACAAATTGTTTTGCCCAGTTTTAACAATTCCCGCAACAAGTGTCTCGGTAGAAAGAAACTTTTTGTGACTTAAGCGCATTAAGACTTAGAAATACGATGACACAAGACCGCTTAAACGAGTTATCAGTGACGACGATAGAATAAGAACTATTGCAAAGCTTTAGTGCCGATCCTTAATTTTATGAAGATATTATAAGTTTTACAAATTTAAAAGACGGACGAATAAACATTTTACAAAAATATTCACTATTTTTAAAAATATTTTGTTAAAAGTGGAGGCAAACGAAAAGCTGGCGGCGTTGTTTTATAACGAGCGTTCAAATAAAAACGTGGTCGAAGTTGGCTCTGACACATTGGACGTAGGGAGTAGCTTATAGCGATCAACTTAACCTCATTTCTCAACGAGCTGTATAGCAGCTGTCAGTTTCAATAACGTTAATGACTATATAACTTTATTTTAAAGAATAATCGTGATAACAATAACAAACAATTAAAGGAGCTGCGGAAAGTGTCCCCCTCCTTGTTATAACAATAAATTAAAGCAGCTGCTGAAAGTGTCCCCCTCCTTGTTCCAAGCACTTTTCACACCTGTTCCTCAAAGAATTAAAGACATTTTCTAAGATGCTCGGGGTATTGTTAATTTCACGAATCTTGTCTATAAGTCGAGCCTGCAGATGGTTTAAATCAGGAATAGGCAGTTCAAAAATAGTGTTTTTAAGGTAAGGCCACAAAAAGAAATCACACGGCGTAATATCACATGACCTCGGTGGAAATTCATGTTCAGCATTGAGACTTATTAGTCGATTTTGGAAAACTTCCCTCAACATATTCATCGTCTCGCCTGCCGTATGTGCCCTTGCGCCATCTTGTTGAAAGTAAAAGTTTGTAATTTCGTTTTCTTCCAGCTGGTTAACAAAAGGAGCGATAATTTCTTCTCTATACCTTTGCGCAGTAAGAGTACCATTAAAAAAAATAGGTCCATAAATCCTCCTTCGATTGAGAGCACACCAAACTCCAATTTTTTGAGCGTGTAGAGGGCCCTCGACAAAAAAGTTATCTGGTTTTTCAGAAGACCACATTCTCATATTCTGTGAGTTTACGTAACCACTTAAATGAAACCAGGCTTCATCAGAAAAAAAGGTGATATTATGAAGTTCACCGTAGTTGTTTAAAAACCATTCACAAAATACAGCCCGTCGCGGAAAATCAACTTCATGAAGTTCTTGCTGACAAGTTAAACGATAGGAGAACAAACGCAAATCTTTTTTTAACACTGTGTGGCAGGTACCGACTGATACTCCCACCATTTGTGATAAAACACGTACAGAAGTTCTTGGCGCATTTTCCATTATTTGTTGGACATTTTCTTTTAATTCTTCAGTCCGCTTTTTAGGTCGGCCGCTTCCTTCTTTTCTTGTTACACTGCCCGTTTCACGAAAAACATTAACACAACGCTGAACTGCACTTTGAAAAATTTTGTACTCAACAACGCCGGGAAATTGATTTTGAAATTCTATGAAACATTCCTCAATAGAATACTTCCATATTCCATCAATCTTGCGTCCATTTCTAAAGTAGGACTCTATGATAAACACTTTTTGTTCTTGAGAAAACACCATTTTAAACGCTTTTTAAAACGAAAATATTCAAATTGATAGCGGCGATATAGCGCTTTGACAGATGACGTTTAAGTTCATTTGCTATACGCTACGCCCTACGTCCAAATTTTCAGAACCAACTCGACCACGTTTTTATTTAAACGCTCGTTATATAAATAGATAAGTTGGCTGGCTACCTTATGAAAATTTGTTTATATATTTTTTCATATTTTTTTATATTCCAATTACGAACAATTTTGTTAATTATTAGGTAAATATATCATTTTGTTTTTTTGAAACCTAATATTCCGTTGTAGGTACTAGGTGATCTTTAACATCTAAAAACTTTATCTATTATTTTTCTATTTAAAGTACGTAGGAATTTTATCATTTTATTCTTTGATTTATTTAAAAACATTTTCAGCAACAGCACCCTTTTCAAAGACAGTAAAGTTATGCGGGCTACGCCACTGGCGGCAGAATGATCGAGGTTGTTTCCCGGACAGAGTAGACGCCCGTATTGTCGGGGCCTTCTAGACGTTTGAGGCAACGTTTCTCATTCGTCGGAGCCACCGCTGAAGCCTATCGCGAATTGCTCGCGAACAGGCGATGACAGACGGTTGTGACGTGCCGTTACAAAGGAACCAATTTTCTCGTACGCTCACACAAACAAGAAATACACGAAGGCCGGCAAGAATTGCCCGTGAAAACTTAAAATAGCACTATTATATTTAAAAAGATGGCAAGCATACGTAAGTAATGGTTCGTAGAGCAACAGCGGCTTGTACACGCTAAAATATTACGATTTAAACAAAAACTTATCGTAGTCCAAAAGTGACAGGGTCGGATTACTTGTCCCCACTAATTGCGTTTTAGCGAAACATACAAGTGCCAAACTTTGCTAGTGCCTCCTTTATAACGAGTCCGACGAACTTTTCCTCCTCGAAAAAGGACCCCTCAATAATCTTATGGAAATTGGGTTTCTGTCAAATTGTCTGAATTTTTGATATGTTGTAGATTTTTTCATCCTGAACAAAAGTCTCCATGGGCACAAAGTGCCAAAATGAACATTTTGGCAGCTACGGAGCTGCCAAAGCTCTCCTGACCCGTTGCAAAACTATTCATTTTCAATACTATTTACAGATGTCAAAAGCATATTTTAATTATTCTAATATATAGGGTAATGTTTTTGAGGTCACTGGATTCAACCCTCATGTCAGATTGGACAAATTGACCGTTGACAGCTGTCAATACACTGTCAACGAAGAATAGAAAAGTAAATATTCTCTTTTCACATTGAGAGTTTGGGCTTTTGAGGGAGCTGAATTCAATTCTCATGCCAGATTGGCAAAATTGACAGTTGACAGCTGTCAATTGACTGTCAACGAGGAATATAAAAGTAAATATCCTCTTTTTACATTGAGAGTTTATGTTGGCCAACTCGCTAAATTCAATTCTTTTTAGAATTGGAGAAAATGGTAGTTGACAAACTCCCAATAACAAAAGATAATATTTTCTTCTTTATTCTACTTTGACAGTGAATTGACAGCTGTCAACTGTCAATTTTTCCAATCTGGCATGAGAATTGAATTCAGCGACCTCAAGAACCCAAACTCTCAATGTCAACAGAGAATATTTACTTCTCTATTCTTCGTTGACAGTGAATTGACAGCTGTCAACTGTCAATTTTTCCAATCTGAGATTAGAATTGAATTCAGCTCCCTCAAAAGCCCAAACTCTCAATGTGAAAAGAGGATATTTACTTTTATATTCCTCGTTGACAGTCAATTGACAGCTGTCAACTGTCAATTTTGCCAATCTGGCATGAGAATTGAATTCAGCTCCCTCAAAAGCCCAAACTCTCAATGTGAAAAGAGAATATTTACTTTTCTATTCTTCGTTGACAGTGTATTGACAGCTGTCAACGGTCAATTTGTCCAATCTGACATGAGGGTTGAATCCAGTGACCTCAAAAACATTACCCTATATATTAGAATAATTAAAATATGCTTTTGACATCTGTAAATAGTATTGAAAATGAATAGTTTTGCAACGGGTCAGGGGAGCTTTGGCAGCTCCGTAGCTGCCAAAATGTTCATTTTGGCACTTTGTGCCCATGGAGACTTTTGTTCAGGATGACAAAATCTACAACATATCAAAAATTCAGACAATTTGACAGAAACCCAATTTCCATAAGATTATTGCGGGGTCCTTTCGGCGTTGCCGCGTTTTCGAACGAGCGATTCCGGAAATTGTCGTTATAGTCCAGGCGATATATGTTTTAAAAAGGGTATACTTAGGTAAAACGCATATGATAGGAGATTTTTGCTTTAACGGCTTCTAAATAATATCAGAAATGATAATTTTTCTATGCAAATAAAAAAACGTGGGCTTAATTGTTATTGCAAAAAAGTATAAAAATATAGCAAAAAAATTCAATTTTTTCTTGGATTTCTCGTCGACAACTTAGCAACTATTCGTTTCAGACAAAAATGGAAGAGGAAAAAAAGTTTTGTAATTAAATTTTGATCAAGATAGAGTTAGTTGCAATTCGAAAAAATAATTATTGTTAATGCAAAAATCGGAAAAATCATTTAAAAAATTGCAAAAAATGCTAGTTTATTTGTCAATTTTTTTCAGACTCTTGAATAATACCTAGAATCTTTATACTTTTCCCAATTAACCTTCTTAGGGCATAGAATCATCACACCAAATTTCATCCAATTCGGTTCGATAGTTTTTACATACCTAATACCTAATTGTTTAATTTTTTTTTAATTAAAAAATTTTCAAAATCAAATTTCTAAAAATCTGAAGTCTGGATACTTGAAAATTTCACCACAAAAAGAAGAACTCTCAAGCTTTAAAATGGTTTTTGAAAAATTCAAATCGGACGCTTAGGTGAGCCGTGGTGTTTGTTTAAATATTTTCGCAATTTTCACGTTTATAAACAATTGCAATAATTTAATGTTTTTTCAATTTTTTTTAAATTTTAAAATATGGTTTGAATGTACTCGGAAATACGAGTACTTTAAAAAAAAAACCTGATGATCCGCCCATTATTTTAGGGTTATAGCCCTTATTTACTTACAGCAAAACTATAAGGGTATAAGGGCTGTTTTTTGAACTAATAGGTTTGTCATTCCGAGTACTTTCCAGATATAAATTTTCAAAATTTGCAATCACGGACGTCCCATTTAAAAAGTCACTCAAAGGTATTCAAGACCGCGTGAAATCAATGAAGTATCAGTGGTGGGGGGGAGCAAACACACAGCTACTCCGATCTGAATTCTCGAGTTCAAAACTGCGACGCTCGGAAAAATTTCACTTATCTCAGGTTTTAATGGACCAATTTCGATGATTTTTGCATAAATCGATGTCTCGCAACTTAAAAAATTCAATTATCACATTTTCAACTACCTTTTATTATTCATTATTGGACTTTTGACACGCCGATAAACAGTTACTTTAAAAAATGATTAATTTATTATGATTATTTATTTACTGTTAATTTTCACGACTAAAATTTTTGCATGTTGCACCATGTTGGTATTAATTAAGTATCCAAAAGATTCTTATACTTTTTTTATAAATAAAAAATAAATTTTAGATAAATATTTTAAAAGTAAACGAAAAAATTAAANTAAGTTTGTTTAAATATTATAAAATTGTTTAAACAATAATTATTTAAATAAACAACTGAAAATTGGTATTAATTTTTAGTTGTACGATAAATTTCTAAGTCTTTCAAAAATTATTACTCACATAAATTGTGAATAATTATAATTTTAATTTTTTCGTTAACTTTTAAAATATTTATCTAAAATTTATTTTTTATTTATATAAAAAAAATATAAGAATCTTTTGGGTACTTCAATAAACAGTACACACTTTTCATAATTTTTCAAATTTTAAACTATTTATTTCAATTTTTATTTACATTTAATCTAATCTAATTCTTTTACTAGTTGGTGATTTTTCACATGCTTCATCGGTATTATCACAATCTATTTCGTCGTCGATTTCCTCGTCCTGCTACTGCAAAATATCATTTTTCTAACGATAGAAATCTGATTGTCGAGTTCACTTGCACTTTCTTCTGACATGTCTTCTTCAAAATCGATTTCGAACTCGCTTACTTCCACTGTTTTGTAAGCATTTTTACACATTTGCCCTTGGCAATGGGTGGAATACTCAGAGCATTTTTGAACTCGAGAATTCAGATCGGAGTAGCTCTGTGTTTGCTCCCCCACCACTGATATTTAATTGATTTCACGCGGTCTTGAATATCTTTGAGTGACATTTTAAATGAGACGCCCGTGATTGCAAGTTTTGAAAATTTATATCTGGAAAGTACTCGGAATGACAAACCTATTAGTTCAAAAAACAGCCCTTATGCCCTTATAGTTTTGCTGTAAATAAGGGTTAAATTTAACGGGCTATAACTCCGAAAATAATGGGTGAATCATCAGTTTTTTTTTAAATACTCGTATTTAAGAGTACTTTCAAACCATATTTTAAAATAAAAAAAATGAAAAAAACATTAAATTATTGCAATTGTTTATAAGCGTGAAAATTGCGAAAATGTTTAAAAAATCACCAAGGCTCACCTAAGCGTCTGATTTGAATTTTAAAAAACCATTTTAAATCTTGAGAGCTCTTCGTTTTGTGGTGAAATTTTCAAGTACTTATTCAAAGACTTTAGATTTTTTGAAATTTGATTTTGAAAATTTTTTAATTAAAAAAAAATTAAACAATTTTTTCCGTTCATTTCCACGAGAAAACAGTAAAATACTTTTTTTTTCCATCTTCAAAAGACCTACAAAATTAGCCCTCGAGCGTCAAAAAATATTGATTTGATCAAAAAATAAAGCTGTGAAGGCCACCGAACCCTGTGCCGGCTCTGTTAAACTCTGCACGTGCACTAAGCCTAGTCACAACATTTTATTCAAAATTAAAAAAAAACAGAAACCACAAATTTTAACAGTAGAATACAGTTTTCTAGTAAAAAAATGGGTTTCCCCAGAGAGCGATCGAAAAAAAAACGAAGAATTAATTTTTAACTTCCATGAATACTGAAGATGCGAAACCATTGAAACACCCTGTAGGTTGGTAGGGATTAGTTGAGAGTTCCGACCGTCCGCCCTTGGAACACCCGCGCGCACGCCGCTGCTCGCCCGGCGGAGTCTATTAACAACTAAATGCAATGTCGTGTTTGGGACAAAAGCCTATTCATGTTTGTATCTGTGACATTTTATTGTTGTTGAAATGCCATTATAGCAGCGAACGGCTTTACAAGCTTAGACCTCACTGGCGTGGCAGGGGGGGATCGCCTGACCCAAATTGTACGATAATCCGAATTTCGAAGCCTTCTGAGCGGCAGAATATTAAAAATTAAAAGGAAGGCACATTTGTTTTCCAGGCGTAAATGTTTTTCTTAAGAGATCTAGTCCTACTGTGTTTCGTTTTTCATTTATTTTAAGATTTTTCACCTATTTATGTGAGACATAGGCGTGCCACTTTCTTTAAAAACAGACACAAACAGACAAACTTTGACAGAAGAAAAAAAATGTTTTTTTGCGTATATACAGGGTGTTTCAGAAAGACCTCCCGTAAATTGAGGGGAATATTTTTTTTTATCTCATGAACTATATTTTTATCTCCTCTTTTTCTCGAGATACAGGGCGACAAAATAAAATTTTTTAAATAGAGCTTTTACGAAAATTTCCAAACATTACATTTAAAGTTCTAATTTTTTTGAGGTTAGGTTTTTTACCATTCGGGCTCCAATTTCTAATGTACAATTATATTTTCTAAAAATAATGTACTCTTGTTAGAACTTCCTAATGTGGACGGTTTTCGAGAAAAGAGGCTTTTAATTAAACTCTTACAATATTACGTTGTTTAAAATAAGTGACTTTTCTCAAAGCAGGCTTATGTCAAAACTTATTGATGGATGTCTCATAAACAACGCATACATTGTGAGTAATATTTTAAACTCTAATTAACTTTATATCAAAATTTTAGTGATTGTTAGTGAATAGTGACTGTAGTTAGTAATGACAGTCACTAAAATTTTCAATCTATAAAAATTACTCAGGTTCAAAGTGTTTATTTTGAAAAGAATAATCCTAACGTTATTATAGATTATTCGCATGACAGTTCAGATATAAAAATCATGAAAATGGCGTTGCCGAAAAAGAAGGGCAGTCTGAAGACTAAAAAACTATACTAAAAAATTATGTGTTACTTCAATAACGAAAAAAATATTGGAAGATCTGTGTATAAAAACGTAATTCCTAGATAATATCACCGAGAGTATTTTGATATGAATACTTCAGACAAAATACCCGATGCACTGCCTGAAACTGAAGATGAAGTAGAAGAGCAAGCAGTCTGATGAAATGAAACTTAATTCTAAAAATTAAATAATTCTGTAAAAATTATCATTCTGGTGTATTTTCTGCCAAACCAATACAAAGAAAAAACTATTTTGTATTTTGTTGTTTCTTTGTATGTTGAATAAATCCCCTTCTATTTTGTATTTGAATTGAAAAAATAAAAAAAATATCGCTTGACAGTGTTTTATTATAGCACATCGTAAGTTCCAAAGTATTACTAACAAAACATCGTATGATATACACATACGATAAAACTTTCACTGTTGGATATATTTGATAACGGCCTGCCGCAACAAGGTAAAAAGAAATTCAAAACTAAAATTTCATTTATTTAAAAAATATGTGAAAAATTGAGCACACCAAATTTTGTAAGACTGCAACGAAAAATTACAGAAATTATTCAAAAAACGTATCTGCTGTAAATTTGCTCTATATTACATACGATGTTTTGCAGGTAAGGTATCGATATAGTTCATAAGACAAAAAATTCTTATTTTTTGTCGTACTATCACCCCCTGTATTTACGGGAGGTCTTTCTGAAACACCTTGTATAAACGTGCGATACCTTAAATTCAAATGTTGGTATATTTGAAGCAAGGATTTTTTTTGCGTGCAGATATGTTTGTTGTGATTATTATTTATGTCATCCCTACTAAAATACGCTTCATCAGACCACATGACAAGCGAAATGAATCTATCATTTTGTGCATGTTGTTGAAGTAACCAGCGACAAAATTCCAATCGCTGAGGAGCATCTCCTGCATGTTGTACATTTTGGCGATGAAACGGACGTAACATTTCTCTGTTCAATACACGCCATACAAAATTCGGTGATAAATGAAGATTTATTAGATTGTTACGCCGAATACTACTTGAAGAATTGTCAATGACAGCATCTATTATATCTTCATTTTATATATTTATTTTAATAGGACGAATGGTCTTTTTTGGAGCGGGGTTACCTTCTTTTCGAAGCTACGAAATGATGCACTACAGACTGTTTTGGGCAGGTTCAAGTCTATTTGGGTACCTTCGTCGGTATTCTTGGGCTATTGTTCACATTGGAATACAAAGACAATATTTGGATACTTTTCAGTTGTTATTCAGTATTCGTTAAATTAGTGCTTTCATATAATTAATTTTAGCCTTGGTTTAGTAAATAATTGCATTCAAAACAACCCTCTTTTATGTTCGTTTTTGTTACTGTTTTTTGTTTTAATTGCGCAATATAGACTTGCGACTAAGACAGATACATCGAGAGAGAGAGAGAGAGAGAGAGTAAAAGTTCGAGTCGTCTGTTTTTAACGCTCCAACGCTGTTTTACTAGTGCCGCTATATAATATAATATACTTTTGCCTTAATTAATTTAAGTGTGCCGCAATTTTGTTCTTATCCTGAGACGTGAAAGCTTTGGGGTAAGTCGCAAGCCCCATGCAAAATTCATACAGATAAAAATTACGTGCCCAGTTCCACTCAGCTGGAGTTGTTGAAACTAATTATAAATATATATTTTTCAGTTGTAAATAAATTCATTTTTTATATAGCACTTTAACGCTAAGTGTCAAATGAATAAACAAAATGACACAAATAATAACTATAATTATTGTTATAACAACCATCATCTTTATC
Source organism: Anoplophora glabripennis (assembly GCF_000390285.2). NCBI lineage: Eukaryota > Metazoa > Arthropoda > Insecta > Coleoptera > Cerambycidae > Anoplophora > Anoplophora glabripennis. The sequence goes on along the minus strand of NW_019425991.1, from coordinate 454,612 downwards.
TATCAGGATACTTTGATTAAAGTATGAAAATGCATTTTTTAAAATGCTTGTAACTTCTAAACAAAAACGAATCGGACCTACGTTCATAAAAGAAAAAATGTTTCAAATTAACCCAGCTACGATCTGTCAAAATTTGTCATAGAGCTCGCAGAACATCCTGTATAAGCGTAGATAAATAATGTACATTGAGTTTAAGCTGTTACTCCGTTACGGTACACCCTGTATATCCATTTTTTAGTTATATCGCAGTTACCACCGGCCATACGCGTCGTTTTTGATTCGTCCAAGGCCTGCCGCGTTCCGCGCACGCGACCCCTAGAAACAGTCGAACAACCGCAACAAAACGGCTCCACGGCCTACGCCTATGCGTTCTAGGAACAATATAGCCGACTCGCGGGCCTCACCTTGTGAAGCCGTCCGTCCTGATACCATTTCCCAGCGCAAGAAGTGCATTTAATATTACAATAAACGATTTCTAGAGAAACGAACGGTGTTAGAGCCGCAGTTAAGGCGATGGCGATGCGGCTGGAGATGGAAGTTGTGCCCAAGAAGCAATTTGCATAGCTGGGACGGCACTTCCTGTTTCGTTGAAGCGTTTCGAGGCGTTCGGGTGCACCGCCGGTGTCGAAAAACGAAACACCAGGTTAAAAAATGGTTATTTTTGTATCTAGGACGCGAAATGGTACTTTGGTGTTCAAGAATTCCATTCGAGAACGCAAAAGCAATCGCGTTCGAGATGCAAATAATATTTTTTCGCAAATTGCAATAAAATATGATAATTGTGTTTTTAAATGAAGTAGAGTAAAAATACCTTATATGAAAGTTGCACCCCCGAGGCGATATACCCTCTTAAAGGAGGAGATTGAAATTCACATTTTAATTTTTTTCTTTAACATGAGGAATGCTGGAGTCACGAAACTTGGTATGAGCGTCCTACTAATAAAGATACGACTTTTCAATATTTGTTCGATCATTGGCGTATTTTATAAAGGAGTGAAACAGTCAACCCCATTGCAATATTTTATTAGAAATTTTTTATATGAAGCAAATTATTTATTTAAAAATATTTCTTGGGAGGACTGATTTATTGCGCAACTTTTTTACCTCTTGTAATTTTTCTATAAAACCGATAGTTTTCTGGTAAAAAAATTAAATGCGTCATCGTTCACTAAAGGGGTAATTGCGAGAATTTGTAAAAATAAAGTAGACGGATATCATAATAAATAAATTGTTATTTATCATATTAATAAATTGACACTTTCTGTCAACCAATAATTAGTACCAATTGATTAATTTATTATCAGAATAATTATGGCAAATAACATTTATACCAATGACGAATATGTCGACATGCTCCAAGTGTTTTTCGAATCCAGAAAAAATAGTAACGCTGCACGAAGATTATACCACACCAAAGATATCCAAACCGACCGATTCCTCATAGACAAACATTGGCCTCAGTGGAAAGAAGGCTTCGCGAAACTGGTGAAATTCAGCCCAATCGTGAGGGTGCCGGAAGAAGGCGTAATATCCGAACTGTTGAAACTGAGGAAGCTATACTGGAACATCTAGAACAAGACTGTGGTACAAGCACAAGACAGTTGTCCAGGCAACTGCAAGTTTCTCACAGTCTTGCATGGAATGTAGCGCATGAAAATCTTTTATACCCTTTTCACCATCAACCCGTGCAAGAATTGAATGACCCTGATTTACCTAACCGCGTGGATTTTTGTCAATGGTACAATAATATTTCCAGGCATGACTTAAATTTCCTAATGAACATACTTTTCACCGATGAAGCAAATTTTTCTAGAGTAGGTGCAGTAAACCTTCATAATGTTCAATGTAATCGTACATGTACTGTATCAAAAATACGATATTTACATTTTTGCAAAAAATCTTGGATGGAAATTGAGATGACTCAACAAGTATGTATAATTAGCACTTAGATATTTGTCATAAATCATTTTGACACCATTTATTTGTTGATTCAATATCATGGAGGATTTTAGCTATGAAGAATTTGCAGATGTTCATTTAATGTACGAATTTGTAGAATGGAATGTAGTGCTTCTGAAGTTGTTCGAATCTACGCCAACCGCTTTCCAAATAGAATTTGCATATTTGGAATGACGAAAACCCCCATGCTATTATTCAGAGAAAACACCAACAATTATTTATCAGTAATGTATGGATGAAAATAATTGGAAACTACTTAGTGGGACCACATATCATTGATGACACTTTAAATGGAGATAAATACCTACATTTACTGCAAGAACACCTTAACCCGTTATTGGAAGACGTCCCTTTAAATATTCGGAATAACACGTGGCTTATGTCCGATGGTGCACCACCCCATTTTAGCAGAGCAGTAAGGTCTTATTTAAATACCACATTTCCCGATAGATGGATCGGTTGAGGTAGTCCTTTTCCGTGGCCGCCTCGGTCTCCCGATTTTAATCCTCTCAATTTTTTTTGGGGTCATCTTAAAAAGTCTTTGGGTCTTTGGGGTCTTGTTTATCAAACTCCTGTAAATAGTAGGGAAGAATTATTAAATCGCATATTTACTACACCAAAATCATTAGAAATGATCACCACATGTTATTTCGAGTACAGCAGAGGTGTTTGAGCAATTTGAGAAAATGCATTGAAGTTCAAGGTGCACATATTGAACACCTTACTTACGTGTAGAACTCTGATGTCTTCTAGCGACTAAACGAAGCAACTTAGGATACACAGGGTGTCCCTGAAAAGAATGGACAACGCTTGACCACAGGTTCCTTGGATGAAAATAAGACTATTTAGCCTAACTTACCCATATACAAAAGTACACGCCTACTGAGACACAGCCTTCTAGATATAGAATAGATAACCTATTTTTTTCAAATAATTTGAAAACTATTTTTCTTAGAAACTTAAAATTTGGTACAATTATTTTTTTATATAAGAGCAAGGTAAATATAGAATTTGGAGAGAATACATATACAGGATGTTCTATTTTTAGTGCCTGTGCGCCACTGGCTGTCCCGTAAGTTTTTTTTTGTGTATGCCAATGACGACAGAATTTATATTTTAAAAAATAAGCACTATTTTAGAAGATTTTTTTGCTCTTACAAAATTTCGATATCGTTTATGGATTTCGAGTAAAATTCACATACATTAAATATAGGCAAAAATTCCGATTTATAAAAAATAATTTATAACTGCAGCCTCAAAGCAGGGAATAATAATGAAAAAATGACACATTAAAAAAAATAACTACACATTTTTAGTATTATCAATCAATAAAATAAAAATCAAAGCTAATAATTTAAATAAACAATATCAACTAATAATGTAAGAAAGTCAACATTAACATTTTAAACAAACTGATATTTGTAATCACATTAAAATAATATTACAGTAAATGCTCAAAGTTACCTACTTTCTTGTTCTGAAACGCAAACATTAGTTCTTCGAAAATTAGAAACTATCCAATAATTGCGCATTACCTCTCATAACATCAATTTCATGTTGTATTCTTTCCCATATTCGTTTTCTGTATTTACTAAAAAGTTATTTTAAACTGTGGTCCTCAACGCTCCCCAAATGAAATAATTACATGGGTTTAGGTCCGGGGATCGATGTGGCCATTTTAAAGGGGCATTATTTCCTCTACCTATCCACCTATTAGACCTTTAATAACCTGTAATACCTACCTGTACCCTGTAATACCTGTAACCTGTAATAACTGGTCTTTTAATACTCTACTAAAGGAACTTTTTGAAAGCCAACCTCTGCCGCTAAACGCCTTTTATTTACTTGAGGAATTTCTTCGACCCTTTCCAAAATTTGTTCCTCCAGCTGAATAATTCCGTCCGTACATTATCCACGATTTAATGTTACAGGTAAAAAACGTCATGTTTCCCGAAGGCGTCTCTCCGCATTTGCAAATGTTTTGTGATTTGGAGTTCTTCGATTAGGAAATCTTTTAGCGCATGTTCGAACAGTAGCACAACAATTTCCTTCACAATAACCCAAAACTACTAACAGTTTGTTCAGCAAAAGTATAAATTGCAATAAAAAACAAAGCAAGTTAAAATTAAATCACAGCTAGTTTGATACAGAACCTTTTAATTATTGTTATGAATTTGTTTCTCTGTTATATGGTACCTCGTACTAGAACGTTCTATTTATCTTAAACTGATTTTATATTATTTAATGTGTAAAAAAATGCCAATTTTACTCGAAATCCATAAACGATATCAAAATTTTGTAAGAGGCAAAAAATCTTCTAAAATAGTTCTTATTTTTAAAAATATAATTCTGTCGTCATTGGCGTACATACAAAAAAGTTACGGGATAGCCAGTGGCGCACAGGCACTAGAAAGAGAACATCCTGTATATGTATTCTCACCAAATTCTATATTTACATTGCCCTTATATAAAAAAATATGTGTACCAAATTTGAAATTTCTAAGAAAAACAGTTTTCAAATTATTTGAAAAAAACTGGGTTATCTGTTCTATATCTAGAAGGCTATATCTCAGTAGGCGTGCACTTTTGTACACAGGTAAGTTAGGCTAAATAGTCTTGTTTTCATCCAAGGAACCTGTGGAACACGGAACATTGGGACACCCTGTATATGCTTAATTGAACACACTATTACGATTATCATTATTACCGCTATTACCACCACCAATACCATTATTATTATCACTATCGTTATTATTATTGTACCGAGATAAAAACAGAGATAGCACACCGCTCAAAATAGCAATTCGTTCCGACTGGTCCCGAGTCTATAACTTGTCGAAAGGCCGTAATAATTTAATCTACTTTTAATCCTCTATCTTCATATTGATGGCGTTTTTATGTTGCCTGTCATTCAGCCATTCTCGTGACACATCCAAGCTCACCACTGAGCGATGATGCATTCGATAATCTCTCGGATCTGACGATCACATTCGTGCGTACGGGCGTGTACAGGGGTCGAAGGAAATGTTCTCGATTCACTGGCAAGGGACAGATTTTGCCGAAGATACCGCCGATTTTATATCCTCCGCTTCTAATGCAAGCGGAAGTTTTATTATGAATGTCGTTGATTTTATCGCACGGCGTGGCATGAGGGCGAAAGTGAAATAGATACTTGTGACAATATTAATGGTCCCGAACGGAGATTTGATAACGATAAAACGCGGTTAATCGAGAGGGAAAGTGGCAGCGACAATATTATTTTGGTTAATACGGTTACGCAAGTTCCTGTTATTTAGGCCGCTAGTCGAATAGTTGGTGACATATGGTAATGTCGCGGTGATATTATACTTCGCTATCGATCATTATTTACCATTGTTTCGTTGCGTCATTGTTTTCATTCCAACGCGGATGTTGTGCTTTTGTCTAAAGCCGGGTTTACACAGAGCGATTTGTCGCGCGACTCAGGGTTTTTTATTTTGGAAGACAATGTTTACTGTTAATAACTTTTCTCGCTTAGCGTATGTGAAAATGAATCATATTGTCCCTGAAACAGAAATTACGGGATATTAATCCAAAAATTTTGAGTAATTTTCAAAGAGCTGTAACTTTGAGGGAAGTGGTCGTAGAGAAAATTAAAAAAAGGAAATTGAAGGTTCAAGCGTCTAGTTTTTGGATCTGGAGTTTGAAAGTTTTTAGCGTCAGCAGTTTTTGAGTAATCATAAGTAAATTAACGAAAAGAAAAATGCTAATTTTTGCTTTGCCTATGGAATTAAAAATTTTTTTTTGGTAATTTAGTCATACAGCTCTTTTAGATAATTTAATTCTCTACAAGTTGAGCGGTTCCGAAGCCTTGTACGACTATTTGCCATTTATTTATCGTCAATCAAAGTAAAAAAAAAAATCATTTTTGACTTTGGCAACCACTTACTCGGGAAATAATGGTCATACAGAAAATCCAAGCAGGGTTTTGAAAATTGCAAAGTATTTTCTTTTTGTAATTAGTGGTTTTTGATAAAAAAAAATTTAGAAGTGAAAATGTTGATTAGAAAAAAGGTAAAAAATTGCATATTTAGGGATATTTGAATAACTTTGCAAATAATGAATTAATAACTTTTCAACTTTAAAGTGTCCTAAAGAAACCCTGATAATTTCAGAATGTTGCGATTTTGTTTTCTTAGTGTCCGGAATGTTTAAATTTGCAGTTTTTGCTGAAAATCAATGTAATAAGTACTTTTTATTCATTTTTTTAACTTAAAAATGTTTTTTAGCAATAATTTTTATTTTCTTCATAAAAAAACGTTAATTATTCTAAAAAAAATGAAAAAAATTATTTTTATTATTGCTAAAAAACATTTTTAACTAAAAAATTAATAAAAAGTGAAAAATTACTGATTACATTGAATTTCAGCAAAAACGACAAATTTAAACATTCCTGGCACTAAGAATAAAAAATCGCAGCATTTTGAAATTATCAGGGTTTCTTTAGGACGCTTTGAGGTTGAAAAGTTACAATCAATGTCCTTAATTTATTCATTATTTGCAAAGTTATGCCAATTTGTTCAAATATCCCTAATTATGCAATTTTTTACCTTTCAAATCAACATTTTCACTTATTTATTCTCTCTACGACCATTCGTACTTTGACGTTTTATATAATTTTTCATTAAATGTCAATTTAAACCAAAATTTGGAATCAAAACAAACAACAAAAGTGTAAAATAACGATAAGTTGCGAAAAATAATCTGTGAATTTCATATGAATGGTGACTCAGATAGTGACGAAGAACTTACGAATACTACACCGGACTTGCAAGAGGAAGCTTTAGCAAAATTTGTCTGAATTTTTTACCTACAAAGTCAAGACAACGGTATGAAAAGTATTATGAATTGTTCAATAACTGGAAAGGGAATAAAGAAAACCAAAAACTTAACAGAAAACGTACTACTTGCCTACCAATCAAAAAGATCAAATATTGTAAATGCAGGTACACTATGTTCCGAATTTTCAATGTTGAAAAGCACTTTTAAAGTCAAGGAAGATATTAATTTTGATAACTTTCATAAAGCTCGAGCATTTTTTAAACAAAATCCTGTAAATTGCCTGCCCAAAAAATCTAAAAGTTTGACTCAAGAATAATGTACTAATTTTTTTAAGCAAGCATATGATTCGGAATATCTTATGATCAATGTAAACTAAGTTGAATTAATTATGTTTTTTTATTAGCATTGCATTGTAGGTTTTTAACATTGCAGAACCTTCAAGAACGTATAAAATGATATCACGATATTATTGGTAGTATTTTCCACATACTGACAGTAGTCTTGATAGCAGACAGTTATCAGAATACATTTTTCTCTTTGCAATCATCATCACCGACCTCGGAAACACATAAAATACGGGTCATATATTATTTATACAACATTTTCCCGATGCTGTTAATAATTCTGACAGCTGTCAACTGCCATAACCCATTTTTGACAGTAGCATTGTAATCGACGACGTCATAAACTTATACTGATGTTGGGATATCGTTTATATGACATTTCTCACCCGTTGACAGTTATTTTGACAGTTGACATTATCAAAACGCCTTTTTGACTCTGAGATCGTAATCAGCAGCCTCAAAAACATGAATGTCGGTGTTTTCATCATCACGACGCATTTTTTTTTTAAAGAGTACGGATTTCCCATGTCTTTTTGTTTGTAAATTGTAAACAAAGGAAAATGTACCTATAGTTTTGGTATATTTACAGAGTTAAAGAAAATACTAAAAAATTGCATTTTTAATTTCATTTTTAATTAACTCCAATTTGACTACGACAATACACGGTCGTTTAAGCAAAATTACAATATTTCCACATTCATTTTTTTCGGTGTAGATAGTAAAGTAAAAAAGGTAAGACGGATAGAATGTTCTGAGAATAGCCGCGTACAGTCTCTAAGTATTTTACGTAAATATTACAAATATTCCTGTTTCAATTCCCGCCTTACGTGTCCGATCAGAAGCGGGATATCTTGAGAACGAACGAGGCATATTTGCACACACTTCGACATCCCCAAAACACAAAACTTAACAACCTCCTTTAAAAGAAACCGTAACAATGTCAGCCAACGATTACCGCGACCAGAAAAAACGCAGTTGTCGACTACTTCAAGCTCCCTGTTATTCCTCGGGTTTTTTGGCGCGTACCCGATCGAATGTGGTTTTTGACAGTCGGTATGCAAGCCAACGTGGCCGTTTTGATTAATACCGGGCCCGGAATTCATTTGTTTCTGATTATCATGCTTAATTAGCCCGTTTCGACTGTTCTGGCGTGGCCGCCTATCAAATTTTATGTGGCAATTTGACCGGACAACCGAGCAACGCCGCAGCGGTGTTGTCGCCCGTCCGCGACGTTGCCGCTCGTCGCGCAAAATACTCGGATTTGGGGAAATTAACATTAAAGTGGTTTTGCAAGAATTTCCTAGTATACATTCTTCTTCTCCTTCTTCTTCTTCTTTAAGCGCTAATCACCTTTTTAGGGGTAATAATATGTGTTACCACAATAACAGTCTGCAATACGGATGAAGTGGCAAACAAATTTGACTGATTTTTAAAAATACTATGTTTTGCGTTAAATAAGGTTACAAGGGACGCGACGCGACCATTGAGCATATGCAACCAACATTGCAAAAAATAATCTAAAGGAGTTAGATCCGGTAACCTCACTGGCCATAACTTTTGACTAATCAGTCGATTGTGATAAAATTCTTCCAGAAATTAAATATTTGCTTTTGCAGCATGTGCGATTGCTCCATTTTGTTGGAAGTAAGTAATTGCGCTAAAAATGGCTCTAAAATTCTGATATCCTTATTAGTCCAAGCATTCTGTCACGGATTAATGCTAAATATGCAAAAATTATTACCTGGACAAAAAAAATATGACCGTATAGAAAATTAAATTTTAAATTGAGTTTCTTGTTCTTTAAACTCGATCCAATATGGCGAACATGGTTAAAAAAAATCGCAAAGTTGAAAAAAACGGTTTTTCTAAAATAACTAAAAAAATATAGCACGGATTGAAAAATTTTAAATGAGAAAGTTGTAGGTTTTAAAAAGATCTATCGACTGATTTTTTGAAAGTATCGATTGCTTTGTTACTTTTCGAGATATATCGAAAAAACCGTTAAAAATCTTCTCTTTTCTCTTCTTCTATAACTCGTTTACATTTACGTGCCCATATTTGCTATTTACTGCAAGCATAGCCCGCGGCAAGCCAAAAAAGTACATTTTTGAAAAATTTAAAAATATTAATTATTTTTCGAGATATATCGATTTTTTGAAAAAAAGGCGCTCTCGAAAATTGGCCAGATCTTCTCAGCGGATAGCCCTACAGTAACGATTTTCGGTTTATTTTCTTCGTAAAGAGTTATATTATCATACTGTTAAAAAATGTTGACGATTTTATTAATTTTAAGGATCAAAAAATGACTGAAAATGTTGCACTTTTTTTGGGTATGTTTTTTTCAAATAACTATTTCAATTTTTATTATTTTTTTGTACTTAATCTGGGGTAGCTAAACACGAATATTATAGCATTTTCGCCTTAGTAGCAAAATAGACCCGTAAATGTTTAGTTTTCTTTCTTTAAAAGTCATTTTCATAAAATAAAAATTGAAATAGTTACATACCCAAAAAAGTGCAACTTTTTCAAAGTCATTTTTTGATCCTTAAAATTAATAAAATCGTCAACATTTTTTAACAGCATGATAATATAACTCTTTACGAAGAAAATAAACCGAAAATCGTTACTGTAGGGCTATCCGCTGAGAAGATCTGGCCAATTTTCGAGAGCGCCTTTTTTTCAAAAAATCGATATATCTCGAAAAATAATTAATATTTTTAAATTTTTCAAAAATGTACTTTTTTGGCTTGCCGCGGGCTATGCTTGCAGTAAATAGCAAATATGGGCACGTAAATGTAAACGAGTTATAGAAGAAGAGAAAAGAGAAGATTTTTAACGGTTTTTTCGATATATCTCGAAAAGTAACAAAGCAATCGATACTTTCAAAAAATCAGTCGATAGATCTTTTTAAAACCTACAACTTTCTCATTTAAAATTTTTCAATCCGTGCTATATTTTTTTAGTTATTTTAGAAAAACCGTTTTTTTCAACTTTGCGATTTTTTTTAACCATGTTCGCCATATTGGATCGAGTTTAAAGAACAAGAAACTCAATTTAAAATTTAATTTTCTATACGGTCATATTTTTTTTGTCCAAGTAATAATTTCTGTAAGCATTTCTCTATAATGCTTGGACTATATAGTCCAGACGGTATCTGTTTCAAAATGTCCATATTTGGGTGAATCATATATCCACGGAGATTTTCGGCTTTTTGGCTTTCAAATGTCACTAGAAATTACTTCTATGCGCATAAAAAAAACGTGGGCTTAACATTTGGCGGCTCAGTATGTTAAAAAAATTAGAAAAATGTCATATTTTTCTTCCTATTTAATTATGTATATTTTCAAGAGTTGATTTTAGGCGAAAATGGAACAGGAAAAAAATGTTTGTAATTAAATATTTTACAAAATATGACTAGTTACTAATCGAATGATTAGTATTGTAAAATTCGAAAAAATCGCCAAAAGTGGGGTTAAAAAAACATTACTTTTTAGGGATTTTTTTTTGGAGTCTTTAAATTGGGTATAGAACCTTCATGTTATGTAGAGTCATCACACTAAATTTCATCAAAATCGGTTTTATATATTTTGCATAATTTTGCAATCCAAATTTTGAAAAAAAATTTGCAAATTTTCAAAATTTTGCACAGCAAAAACCAAGTCCCTTAGATACTTGAAAATTTAATCACATATAGAAGGGCTCTCAAGCTTTCAAACGCTTTTTGAAACATTCGAATCTATCAATAAGGAGAACTCTGGCGATTGTTTAAACATTGGTTGAATTTTTGTATTTACAAACAATTAGAATAACTTTGTGAATATTCAACCAAATCAAATTTTTTAAAATAGGTTTTAAAAGTTCTTGGAAAGACGCTTCTTTAAAAAAAAAAACAGATCAATTAGTCTATTAATTACGTAGTTATAGCCGATCAAAGTTAACCGTCATTTACACTAAATGTACTGGGACATCCTGGCTAATTTTTCGAAAAATAGCTTTGGTATTCCGAGTACTTACCAGATCTAAGTTTGCAATACTTTTCTTCATTGGCAACCTACTTTGAAACGTATTTAAAGTTATTTATGCAAGCGAGAAATTCAAGAAAATCGTACGGGTGGTGGTGGTGGGGGAAGCAGAGAGTGCAGCCGCTTCGGCCTGCTCGAAACTGAATCGGCGAGTTCAAAACCGCGACGCGTTAAAAAATTTTTAATATCTCAGCTTCTAGAGGTCCGATTTTGATATTTTTTTTTTAAATCGATGTCTCGCGATTAAAAAAAAAACAATTAGCGTACATATTTTCAAATGTCTATCGTTAATAATTATTGGTCTTTCCACAGTCCCATAATTATTTACCTTTGAACTGCCTTTAATTATCAACTTTATTTTCTTAATGTATCAAAGGTAAGTGCATAAACTTGTATACTGTTTATCAAAGATCAAAAACAAATTTATTTAAATATTCTGAAATTGTTTAAACAATTATTTTCAAAATATGTCGAAAATTAGTAATATAATGAGTTAATTTCTCATTTGTTTATATTTTAAACAATAAATAATATTTGAATTATACTTTAATCACAAAAGAAATGATGATTAAATTAATAAATTAATTATAAAAAATCAATAACTTTTAAAACCTGCTTTAAAAAATTTGATTTGATTTAATATTCACAAAGTTATTCTAATTGTTTATAAGTACAAAAATACGACCAATGTTTAAACAAGCGCCAGAACTCTCCTAATTGAGGGATTCGAATTTTTCAAAAAGCGTTTGAAAGCTTGAGAGCCCTTCTATATGAGATTATTTTTTCAAATATCTAAGGGCCTTGGTTTTTGCTGTGCAAAATTTTGAAAATTTGCAATTTTCTTTTCAAAATCTGGATTGCAAAATTATTATGCAAAATCTATTGAACCAATTTTGATGAAATTTGGTGTGATGATTCTACATAACATGAAGTTTTCTTGAGCCAAGTATGAAGGTCTTATACCCAATGTAAAGACCCCAAAAAAAATCCCTAGAAAGTAATGTTTTTTAACCCCATTTTTGGCGATTTTTTCGATTTTTACAGTAACTAGTCATATTTTGTAAAATTTAATTACAAACATTTTTTCCTCTTCCATTTTCGTCTAAAATCAACTCTTATAAAGATACATAATTAAATAGGAAAAAGAATATGACATTTTTCGAATTTTTTTAACATATTGTGCCGCCAAAAGTTAAGCCCACGTTTTCTTTTATACGCATAGAAAAATTTTAATTTCTAGTGATATTTGAAAGCCAAAAAGCCAAAAATCTCCGTGGATATACGATTCATCCAAACCAAAACAGATATTAAGGGTTTATAGCTTCACAGAAAAATATAGGCCCTATTATACGTCTACTAGTGAAATAAAATTATTATTTAAATAAAGAAGACAATATTAACTGAAGAGTTGGATTATTAAAATTGGATTACACCACCAAAACTAATGCAAGTGGCCCATTTTCTTTTTAAAAAATGATAAAATAACAGTTACCACGACGGAACCTGAGGAAACAAACATGACGTGTGTTTCTAAAGGTCACGAGAGTTACGCCTTGCATATTTAATTTTCTTCTACGAGCTCAAATCGATTTGATTTTCGTTCTTGACGTCGGTCGCGACAGGTACAACCCTTTTCAGAGTTTCTGGACACTCGTAGCAGATAACATCGGCAGATGAAGACGTACGTGGATACTGGGCATCTTACTGTTACGATTGACACAGTTTCCTCGGTCGACGGACGCACATCTAGGCCTCTCCGGTTTCTTTCCGTCCTCTCTGCCATTGTGACAGACGACTCGGCAGACGTGGACGGGCAAAACAACGGCAAAAACTAGGACAGCGTTATAGGCATACCGTCGTCTCAGGGACGTAACAGGTCGTCTTAGGAAGGGTTTCGTTCTGTCGATAATTCCAGTATTCGGAGATGTCAAGGGAACTCAGGTATGGAGAGTACGGGGGGCGCTCTACAGCTTTTGGGGACGATTTTTTTAAGAATAGACAAACTATTTTTTCACTCTCACAATCCATATTTCTGTAGTCGACACTGCGTTTTTAAATGATCATACCGGTATACACAAAAAAAGTGGTATGTACCTTTGATTTGGCCCGATAGACTTTATGTATTTTGACGTGTTCATAAACCCTAAGATCAAAAACCCCATGAATTTGAGATTGAGCGTATTAGCTTCTTTTGCGTGTAAATGTATTCTCAGATTGATAAAATGTGTAAAATATAGGCCATATTTCGAATTCTTAGCTTTTTTTTTGGAAAATTTGGCTGACAGAGTATTTTGGTGCTCAGATTCGTGATCAGCGACCTCAAAAACATGTAAACCTACTTCCGGATACCGATGAATTTAGGTTTGTGGTGCTGTGTTGTGAATATATTCAAAAATATAGAAATAAGTCAAACAACTCAACATGCGATTTCTCAAACACGAAAAATAATTACGTTTCCACTGTTTAGCGATCTTGATTAGTTATCCAAGTCAAGGTTTTTAGTGGGATATAGATCAATAAATAAAAGAACGCTATATTTTAAATCATTGTCAACGTTTCGGTGTTATTTTACACCATCCTCCGGGAAGTGTCTAGATACGATCTTCTTAATATTTAGAACTGTTAAGTTGGACAAAAGATACTTCAAATTTCGAGCCCTGAGAATGGTGTAAAATAACACTAAAACCTTGACTACGAAAAATAATATCGGGATAAATCCAAATACATTTTAAAGAGTAAGAAAGTACTTTAATTAATGGTTTCAGCAAACAAATTACCTTTCTTTGTAACAAAACGTTAAATATGTAAAAAAAATCGCGATTTTGTCACTTTTAGGTTAGGATATCTCGAAAACCAGAGTCAACTGAAGAATTTGAACCCCGGATTCGAATTCAGCGCACCAAAATCCTTTATAAGTATATTGGCGTTGTTGGGTTAAAATATTTTCGGCCTGTGTAATCGAAAATTTAAAACTTTTATTTTTTTTCCGCAAAACACTAAACTTCTATCTCTCTCTTTGAATATTCTTGTTCTCTTCCTCATATTCTCAACTTCCTTAACGACATTTCTGCTAACCTCGTTGACGATTTTGCGCCCGAGCGGAGCGACGGCTGCTGGCAATAGAGTCCGAGACTGATAAATTATACCTAACTGCTGCGTGATGTATAACATTTTATCTGCTCCCACAGTTTTTTATGGTTCATGAACTAAATATTAGGTTTTATTTTTTGACATTTCTTAATCAATTCATTTTGACATTATTCGAAATCTTGCAAAGTCGCCTTGGTTGTTTGGATTTTGTCGTTTCTAAGGTGTTTATAAACAAATCTATTTTTGAGTTTTGAATTATTATTCTAAATGAGTGATTTTCAAATAGAAAGTGCAGCAAATGCTGCCTGCGAATTTTTATCGTCCGAGAAAGCGAAAGTGCGCTAAAGACGAGCATATAGAAATTTCAAAGACTGGTGCCAGAACAAAAATACTAGTGTTTCTGAAATGTCATGTTAGCATATTTCTTGGAGAAGTCAAGAACTTTAAAGTCACCGGCGAGTTTGTGGAGTGAATACTCAATAATTAAGTCAACTATTTTCATACAGGAGTTCGTGGATATATCAAAATACTCCAAGTTGAGAGCATTTTTGAAACGTAAGAATGACGGCTGTACACCTAAAAAGTTAAACGTTTTTACAAGAGAACAAGTCGAACGATTTTCTCGTTCAGGCACCCGATAACACTTATTTGCTAATGAAGGTAGTGACGGTCTTAGGCATTGCAGGAGCATGCCGTCCTGATGAGTTCTGCAAAATTACTTTGAACAACGTCAATTTCAAAAATTTCGATGACATTATTGTAGTTACAATTCCAGATTCTAAAAATGATATGTCACGTACGTTTGCAATTACTCCTCGTCTGGGTTCCGTTTCTCACCTAAAAATTCTCAAGAAATATATCAAGATTAGATTGGAAATTAAAACTGAAATTTCACGCTTTTTTATGCACTATCAAGCAGGTACTACAACCAATCAGTCGGCAAGATTACCCTTACTTACTAGAACATCCTGAAACATATACAGGCCATTCATTCCGAAGAACATCGGCAACGTTACTGACTAAGACAAGAATTGATGTATTAGCAATCAAGAGACATGGTGGGTGGAAATCAGCCGCAATTGCAGTTATGTTGCTGACAGTTTAAGTAACAAAAATGAAATGAAATAAAAAAATGAATAACTACAGTTACTATAAATACAATTAGCAGATAAACGCCTTTTATACCATACTTTTCGATCCCTCTGTATATTTCCCTCTAATTGTATATTTCAAAGAATTTTGCTGTTCTATAAGTTACAAGACGTCGACGCACAATAGAAAAGACGTGCATAAATCGAACCGCTAGATTGTGACATCACACTGTGTGCGTGGAGGGGGCGGCGCCCTAACACTAATCGCGTTACACGCCGCAGCGAAACGGCTCCTATTACGGATCCCAATGCAAATAAACCGCGCTGTTATCTGACAAGGCCGCACAGGCGGCTACTATTCGTGTCGCTATCTCTGCTCCCTTTCCAAACGCCTTTGGGACATTGTGAGACGCGTACGTAACCCACCGAGACCGTGATTCATTTGGCAATAATCCGGTATTTATTGCGTCGACCGGCTTATTATCTATTTGCTTGTACTCAATGAACCAGTTCGGGTTATCTGGAGGGAAATTAGCCCGCGTGCGGAATTAGAACGCGACTGTCGGGCCTACTTTGATTTATTAGTCGCGCGTACGGGGGCGGTACGATAGTTTCCCTTTCCCCAATTCAAAACAGTGACAGTTCGCGATAAGTTAAGGAGGCAAATCTCCGTTGTCCTTCGTAAACGTTCAGAACATGATTGGATTCTGCTTAAATTTAAACTGTTCACGGTTCAATTTTGTTTACTTTGGTTCAACTTAATACGTCTAGCACCGATTATCTGCTGAATTTACTGAATAAGACAAAAGAGTAAAAACATACCGAATTTTATAACTTTTTAATACACTTCACAACAAAGTCGTGCAACAAGTACCTGCAATATAGCAGGTCGCTTTATGTACCTTTTTGTATTACCTGTGTTTTTAACGAAAATAACCTCAAACTTCGTCAGTCAATCACGGGGGCAAAGAAAAAGAAGGACCCTTTGGAACATTACATAAATTTAAACAATGATAATTCTTCATAGCGATCGAGAATACAATTTACACTTTCACGTATTTGTTGGACGACCCCCGTAACACAAAATATTTGATTGCGTATTGTCGGCCGCCCACACCATCGAATTGTTGTGTAATTTATGCCTTACCCAGCCTAGACTAGCTTTCTTTATGCAGGAGATTTGTCGTAATGCGATTCTATGATATTTCTAAGATGGTGACTTGATTTACCATTGTAAAACCCCGATCCAAGGGTACTTTTCGAATAAAACATGAGCTTGAATTAAAAAACTAATTTGTAAATAGACAGCAAAAATATCTTGTGAAAAAATATATTTTTATCTATATCATTTATTACAAACTAGTCACAAAAATTAAAATATGTAGCGGTACGCTACAATTACATTTAGTACCTGCCCCAATAAAAATATTTTGCTTTCTGGGAATTTGGGAGCCATATAAATTATACTTTGAATTATCCGAGATTATCCCAAATAAAAGGAATTAGCAAATGAGATTAGAATAAGTGGGCTGTAAACATAAATTAGTTGTTGTTTATTAGGGTACATAAGCACAAACCGAGAAGGTAATGACCCTGATAAGTGTTAATTAGGATAGGGTAATAAAAGAAGGTACTTGGGACAAGGATAAAAACCGAAAACATTTCGAGGCACGAACGAGAAGTCTTGAAGCCTTGTTCCTGCGCGGTTGTGTCTCGTGTTACCAGCGAAATTAGTAGAATAAAGTTTTCCATGCTACTTATTTCTCATTTGACTAAACAACTATAAATATAAAAAAAATCCTAAATTTTCAGGTAATTTTCAAAAGGCTGTAACTTGACAAAAAATGGTCGTAGAGCATTATAAAAGAAAGCAAATTGAAGGTTGGGGTTTCTAGTTTCAGGATATGTAAGCCAAAAATTTTTAACGTTGACCACCTTTAAGAAATCATAAAAAATCCAGCGGAAACATTTTTTTTTTAATTTTTGCTTCTCTTTCGAAAGGTCCACTGGCTTTTAGTAACTTTTGAGTACTCTCAAATTTATAAAAGAAAAAGGGCGCCAAATTATGGATATTCATTTTGAAAATAACACAATGTGCTGGTTATGGATATGATTTAATTTTTATTTTTAGTTTTACAGAAAATAAAAAAACATAACAGTTCAGGGTTGATAAAAACGCATGAAACGAAAAAATGTGTTTTTAAATTAATGTCCTGGATAAATTTTATGAAAATAATAGTTATGCCAGAATAAAAAAGAGGAAACAAGTTTTAATAAACAACAAATATTTGCTTTGAAATCCTTTTTTATAAGATGCTCAAAGTGTTCACCATTTACCTCCTGCTACATTTTTTTATGTGGCCCCACAAAAAAAAGTCAAGCTGAGTCATATCGGGAGACCTAGCTGGCCATTTAATTGTCTCTCTGGATCCAATCCATTTATAAGGAAAAGTTTCATGTAGATATGGTGGATCACACGTCCAAAATGTGGAGGAGCCCCATCATGTTGAAACCATATAATGGACCAAAATATTTTTTAATTATAAGAAAATGATTTTCAAAGTTCCATATCTCGAAAACGGTTAATTTAGGTACATGATGTGCTATATGAATTTTCTTTAGAATTTCGATAAGAACTAAAAATGGCATCTGGAATAATATACAGGGTGTTCGTCATGACTTTTTGACTGGTCCTGTATACTTAATTTTTCTTTATTGTAATAGATTTTAAAGAACCCTAAAACGTTTGTGTCTTATGAATTTTACTTTGCTTTTGCTTTACTTTAGGAGATAATCGACCCTGTATAATAAAAAATAAACAACTATTTAACTATAGTCTGTTTGGAAATGAAAGAGCGTAATAAAACCCCGAGATAAGAACCGGCCATGGGCGTGGTAATATTTCGTTTCAGGTAATTATCGGGTAACACTAATGCTAACAAAAATGACAGGGATTGGAAAATCGACTATCTACAGACTTTTAAAGGAAACAAAAAATGAACAAGATACTGTAAATCCCCCAAAATCATCTACAGGGAGGTCAAAAGTCGTTATAGATGATTTCTTCAAAAATGTCATTCGCAGAAAAGTACACTCATTTTATTTTAAAAAAGAAATACCAACGCTAAACAAAATTTTAAGTGAACTTTCAGAGGACAACGATTTGCCAAAAATCAGTAGAAGCAAATTATGGGCCGTCTTACGAGAGTTGAATTTTTGCTGGGAAAAGCAGAACAGGAAGTCAGTTCTTATCGATAAAGATGAAATTATTTGTTGGCGAAGATCCTACTTAAGATCAATTAGAAAATTCCGTGACGAAGGGAGGAATATTTATTATCTAGACGAAACTTGGGTCAACGAGGGATATACTGTAACAAAAGTATGGCAAGATAAAAATGTAAAAAGTTTTCGACAAGCATTTTTGGATGGACTTTCAACAGGGTTCAAGGCACCTTCAGGTAAAGGGCGAAGATTAATAGTGACACATATAGGTAGTGCCAGTGGTTTTGTAGATGGCGGTTTACTTTTATTTGAATCTAAAAATACAGGTGACTATCACGAAGACATGAACGCAGATGTTTTCGAAGAGTATTTTACACAGATGTTGGATCTTATTCCTCCGGGGTCTGTAATTGTCATGGATAATGCCAGTTACCATTCACGGCAGACCGAGCGGACGCCTACGACTGCTTGGAGGAAAGCCGATATAATTCAATGGTTATCCGGAAAAAACATTTCTTTTGAAACAAATATGGTGAAAAAGGAACTTTTGACACTTGTCAATCTTAATAAAGATCAGAAAAAATATGTTATCGATGAAATGGCAACAAATCGCCAAATAACGGTACTACGGTTACCACCTTATCACTGTGAACTTAACCCAATCGAATTAGTCTGGGCGCAGGTAAAAGGAGATGTAGCGCGAAATAATACGACGTTTAAATTAAGTGACGTGAAAATTTTGTTAAAAAATTCCTTGGAACGAGTAACTGCAGATAACTGGCAAAGATGTATACATCATGTACAAAAAGAAGAGGAGAAAATGTGGGAACTCGATAATTTAATTGACGTTACTGTGGAACCTATCGTTATCAATCTAGGAGACGAAGATAATTCATCAGAATATTCAGAGGATGAATTTTAATATACCTACTTTTTTATTTTCTTTATTGTACATTTATACAACACTACATTTACTCACCATAATTTGAATTTTCAAAATACATATATTTTTGTGTGGAATAAAAGTCTATTCATTAAATTTAAATAAATATTTTGATAATAATATTGAATAATTTTATTTGAATTACTAAAAACCCTCTTAACCCGGTTATGATGCTTAAAGTAGCCTCATGTTTTGAAATGCTGTTTTTATATTGTTTACTTATAAGAGAAATGGACCGAGAAATTGAAGCGGCATAGACAAAGACGGATTGTCGGGGATTAAATTTTAGCTACCTGCTACAATTTAGTACAACCCGGTCACACAAAGTTTTTTTAAAAGTACACCTCATCTATACCGATAATACATAATATAAAAATATTGAATATAAGCACCAGTACTACATTTATTTACGATTTGCATACATAATAAGCTTTTATTACTCTCTTTCATTTCTAAACAGACTATACCTCGCATATTTTATTTATTTCTCTGTGTGCGAAACATCTTTCGAAATAACTAACAGCACTGTCGCAATTTTTATCGGGCCACACGACCAACATACGCTATTTTTTTCTACCTTATCGTTACACGCGAAAAAAAACGACGATCGCGATGCCAGCTTATCTTGTAAAAGACGAAATTCATTGTTTCAGAAACCGCGGCCGATTGGCTTTGGGAGTAATCGATCAGTGTCCGCTTCATAATATATCTGAGACACTTAAATGTACAAGATAAGCCCGGTATGTGATCTAATGTTCCCAGATAGGATGTATGTTAACAAATGGGTCCCCGTTGGGGTATGGGAAAGGAGGCCCCGACGGAAGGAATGCGACAAAAAATTCGTCTAAAAAATCAATACATTGTTTTAGATTGATGTATTGTACGCGTCGGACTTTTGACTAGATGAGGACAGACCACGTTTTCGTGCTGTTGATGGGAGATAAAACCGACTAGTCGAGGAATACCGAACGCATTGGCCGCGGAATAGTGCGAATAGATCTTTAGCTCTGTCGAAATAAGCTTGTCTACTTCCGAACAACCAAAACAGGAACAATTTCACGCGCACGGACTCTTAGTTGTGTTTAAAATTAATATTTTTTTTTGTTTATGTCACACCAAAAGGTTGTTTTAACTTTTTTGGTCGCTGAGTGGTGTGGACGGACCTTTAGCCTTATCGAAATAAGTGCACTCTATTCCTTAATCAAAGAAAATAAAACAAGGGCAGCTTTTAATCGACACTTAGTGTGTTGCAGGTTTTTGTTCGCTGGCTAGTGTGAACAGGCCTTTAGCTTTGTTAAAATCAGCGATCTATTAATCAATTAAAGACAACGGAACAAGCGCAGTTTCGTAATTAAAACTTAATATACATGCACCTTTATTGTACTTAAAATACACAATTTAAATAAAACTCGTAAAAGTGGTATGCTTTACCCTTTAGTCTCCTTACCAGGCAAAAATGATTCGTGCTTTAGCCTCGTCGAAATAAGCGTATTTACTCATCAGTCAAAGAAAATGGAATAATTGTAACTTTATAATCAACATCTGCTGTGTATAGACCTTTAGTTACACTTAAATCTAATATTTTTTACTTAGAAGTCACGAAAATTGTACGTTTTCCCGCCGCCCGGTGTGAGCGGACCTTTAGCCTTGTTGAAATAAGCACAGTTCAAAAAGGAAGCTTTTAAACAGCATCTAGTGTGCACATATCCTTAATTGCGCTTAAAACCAACATTTTTTAAAAATTAGAAATCACAAAAAATATGCTCTCTCCTTTTTGTTCACCCAGTGGTGTCGACGGGCCTTTACTTTAGTTTAACTTTTTTGTTTGCTGAGTAGTGTGGATGGGCCTTTAGTTTTATAAAAATAATCAATGTCGAAATAATCCTTGTTTACGCCTAATCCAAACATACTAGTGTGTACGCACCTTTAGAAAAAAAATTGAATAAGCGTGACTTTGTTGTCAACACAATCCCTAGTGTGTACAAACCTTTAATAAATGCACTCCAAAATATTTTTTTTACTGAAAGCGGTAACTCCATCCTTTTCTGTTCGCCTGACGGCGTGGACGGGCCCTTAGCGGCGTTCGGACGCCGACATTGTTTACTCCGTGCCGTAAAAACCGGGGGACGCCCCGTCGCCTGCGATAAATTACTCCCGGAGTAAATCAGTGGTAATATTTTTGATTAAGTGAGCCTCCTCGGCTGTGCAAATATCCTAACTCGGGTTGTTAACGTCCGAACGGTGCGAGGCACTCGTATTTCAAACGCCGTAAAGGCCTCGCCTAGGTGGGCAAAAGTTGCGTCAAGGATGATGACGGCAAAGGCGGCTTTGATTTAGGTCGATTGGGCATAGATGTGGATATACTTGGAGGTTATTAACTGCGAGAGTTGTGCAATGTGTCTAGATCGAGACTTGCTCAAATCAAATTCAACTGGAATCCGATTTGAATTTAATTGTAGTTTTATTGTAATGTTATCGAAGTCAGTTCATTTTCAACTGCGTTCTATTGTAACTTATCTCATTGATTATAATCTGCAATCAAATACAAATGGATTCTGACTAGAATTCAGTTGAAATTTAATTGAAATTTAATTTTATTAAAGACTGACGACAATTTTACTGAATTCAATTGTAATCTTATTGAGAAATTCAAATGCAATCTTAATGTAATGCTATGGAGATAAATTCAGTTGTAATTGACTGTAAGTTCAACTGTAATCTTATGCAATTCAATTTCTGTCTAAACTTCTCTGTAATCTTATTGAAACTCGATTTTAATCTAACTGGATCTGATTGTAATATTACTGAACTCAAATCGGTTGGAATGAGTTCAAATTTAACCTTATTCAGTTGAATTTATGTCTAAATTATGCCTTACTGTAATCTTATTGAAATGTGATAGGAATGTAACTATAACTTTGTAATCTTATTCGAACTGAGTTCTATTGTAACTTATTTCATTGAAATTGTGTTCAAATTGTTCTATTGCAATCTAGAATTAAAACCAAATGAAATCTAATAAAAATTCGATTGAAATTTAATTGAAATTTAATTTTAATATCACTGAAATCAATTCAACTGAGTTCAGTTGTAATCTTATTCAACTGATCTTATGTCATCTTGTCGAAATTCAATTGAAATCGAGTTACTTTGTAATATTATTCTTTTCTTTATTTTAGGATATATAATGCCATTGTAATTTGGTTAAATGCAATTGTAATTTAACTGGAACTGTAATGTTTGGAAGTCAGATCGGTTGGAATTGAGTTCAACTGTAATCTTACTCAATTCAAGTTTCCCCCTCGCTGTAATCTTATTGAAACCCGATTATATTGAATTGTATTGAACTCAAATCGGCTGGAATGAGTTCAATTGTAATTTATTCAGTCTTAAGTAAACCTTATTGAAATGCAATTGGAATCTAACTACGAGTTTGTAATCTTATTCAACTGGCCCCGATTTTTATTGCAACACAGAAAACTGAAATTGAAAATCGACTGGAGTATTGTTGTAATCTTATTGCATGCAACTCCAATTTAACTCATTCTGTATTTACTGTAATTTCATTGTAATCTTACCGAAATAATAAATTTTTCATGTTTCTATCAGTTTTCTGAAATTAATAATATTAAAACTGTTTTTGCAATACTTGCGAAATTATGAACAGTGTACTTAACCTTACTTTTCAATAAAGGCGATGTATTTTGCTTGTTATTAACGGACTGTCCAGTTGAAAAAGGACATCTAGTGTATTTTTTTTATACAGAATACCTCAAAAAGCGTACAGAGAAGACCTATATGATGCCCATTGAGGAATAAATTTGACTTGCGTGCTTAAAACACTTACACTTCGCAACATTGTTGCATACGTTGCAAATTTTACGTCGTAAATCTTGTGAAAACGCACATATGGTACACAAATAAGGCACCCTGCTTTCGCAATAAAAAAATTATCTTCGATATCAAGTTATTAGATCTTATTGATACCAGGATGGTCTGAAGAAGGTTCTAAAGTATCGAAACGTGGAAGATTTTTATTGTAAACGGAAGTTTTCCTGGTTTTTCTCCGACAGAAAAATGCTCTGGCACGACAATGCGCTCCCAGTTTCTATTTTAAAAATCGCATCCTACATGTCGGCCCAAGAAGTGTCACCAGGCGGTACTAAATCACTTTGCCGGCTATAAAGTTTCTATTCCAAGCAAAATCCAATATAACATTACACCACTATGGCGTTCCATGGACATGGACCGATACCTTGTAAATCTCGACTTTATTTGTTACAGATTTCGACTCGTACAGGGGGTTAACAATCGCCATATTTATGTGCCACTCGGAAAAAGTTACTGCCGAGCGCCGAGAAAGGAGCGTAGGCGTCGGTGGGTGTTAATTTTTTTTAAGTCCGTCTAAGCGGACGAGAGAACGAGAGGAGCGAAAATGTACCGGTGAAACAGTTACATTTTGTGCAAAAAAACTGAAGAAGAAGAAGAAGACGTATATGAAAAAGAAGAAGAAGAGAATAAACAACGTCAAATTGCGAAAATTTTATTACTTGTATGGGGTTTCATCAACTTTTTGCAACTAATTGCAATCTTATTGTAATGTCATTGAAGTCAATATAATAGACACTGTAATCTTATTCAATTTAATCAGTATCAGTGTTTATTGAGTATATCATAGCTTAGAGAAATTCATTCTAGTCTTGCTTCGAACCTAATTGTAGGTTAAGGTCATGTTATTAAGTCAGTATCGTTGGAATTGAGTTCAACTGTAATCTTACCCAACTGAATTCATTCATTACAATCTTACTGTAATTTAGATCTTACTAAGGAATAAGAAAATAAAGACTATAAACAATACCAATTGGGTGAAATACGTGTATAAGTTTTATTAACTTTTTGTAATCAGTTGTAATATTATTGTACTGTCACTGAACTCATTACAATCGGGACTGTAATTTTATTCAATTTAATCGGTATCTATTGAAACTATCATAACTTATAGTAATTCAGTCGGTTTCCTTCGAATTTAATTGCAGGTTAATGCAATGTTATCAGGCCAATATTGTTGGAATTGAGTTCAATTGTAATCTTATCCAATTGAGTTCATCGATTACAGTCTTACTGTAACTAAGATAATTACTAAATAACAAGAAGGCGAAAACTTAAACAATACCAGCTGTATGAAAAAAATATTACCAGGATTTTATTAACTTTTTGCAACCAGGTGCAATGTTATTGTAATATAATTGAAGTCATTACAATAAGAACTGTAATCTTATTCAATTTAAAAAGTGTCTATTGACTCTATCATAACTTATAGTAATTCAGCCGAAATTTCCTTCGAACCTAATTGAAGGTCAATGTAACGTTATTAAGCCAATCGTTGGAATCGAGTTCACTTGTAATCTTATCTAACTGAGTTCATTCATTACAGTGTTACTGTAATTTAGATCTTAATAAGAAATAGGAAAACAAAGATAATAAACAACATCAACTGTTTGAAAATAGTGTAGGATTTTATTAACTTTCTGTAACCAGTTTCAATGTTTTTGTAATGTTATTGAAGTCATTATAATAAGGACTGTAATCTTATTCAATTTAATAATCTATTGACTCTATCATAACTTATAGTAATTCAGCCGAAATTTCCTTCGAACCTAATTGAAGGTCAATGTAACGTTATTAAGCCAATCGTTGGAATCGAGTTCACTTGTAATCTTATCTAACTGAGTTCATTCATTACAGTCGTACTGTAATTTAGATCTTAATAAGGAATAGGAAAACAAAGATAATAAACAACATCAACTGTTTGAAAATAGTGTAGGATTTTATTAACTTTCTGTAACCAGTTTCAATGTTTTTGTAATGTTATTGAAGTCATTATAATAAGGACTGTAATCTTATTCAATTTAATAATCTATTGACTCTATCATAACTTATAGTAATTCAGCCGAAGTTTCCTTAGAACCTAATTGGACGTAATGTTATTAAGTCGATGTCGGTGGAACTGAGTTCATTTGTAATCTTATTCAACCGAATTCACTCATTACAGACTTATTGTAATTTTGGTCTATTAAAGAAGAAAAAAAACAGTAAACAACGCTAACTGTGTGAAAATAGTATTACGTGTATAGGATTTTATTAACATTTGCAACCAATTGCAATGTTGTAATATTATTGAAGTCAATATTTTTTCCGGCTTAGAACTCGGAATAACGAAGCCACTGGATCAAAGATTATTGCTAAATTGTTATAAATTAAATAAATGCCGATAAACTTTGATTGCTTATATCTCGAGAACCAATAAACGGAATTTAACTTCTTTTAAAAAAAAAAGAAGCGTCTTTCCGAATACTTTAAAACTATAATTTTTGAAAAAAACTAAATTGCAAATTGATAAATGTAATCTAATTGTTTAAAGATAAAAAGAGAGTGTTAACTAATAATTTACTGTGGCTGTCTTAATCAACCGATTTCAATTTTTCAAAAACCATTCGAGAGGTTGAGCGATCTTTTCTATGTGAAAAAAATTTCAAGTACCTAGACGCTTTATTTGAGGCTGTGAAACATTTTGAAAATTCAAAATTTTTTTTTTCTAAATTTTTTCCAAAAAATTATTTTGTGAAAACTGTAGTACCGATTTTAATGAAATTTGGTGTGTTGTTTTATTATACTCTAAAGTTTTTTTTATCAAAATTATAATACCCTCGGAGCAATTAAAATATTTTAAAAAAATTATCCAAAAAAACTTGATTTTTTTGCCTTTTTTTCATCAATTATTGCCATTTTGCAACATCGGTAATAAACTTAAACATTTTTAACTTACAGTATATTGCAAAGTTCAATTCTAAAACTTTTTTCCTCTTCAATATTCTTCCAAAATGCATAAATTCTAAGATATAAGTAAAAAACTCAGATAAAATAGGTATTTTTTTTAATTTTTTAAACATTTTTGCAATTTTGAAAATGTTCCGGACCTCGCCCAGACCTACACTTTTATTATGTGAGTTGTACTAAAGGTATTAAAGCAAAAATTAGCTTGTCCTTACTACTTACTAAGAAGAGAAAGAAGACGAGCACAAGGCCGAATGTTTAAAAAAATTATAGACTTTATATAATATAATTTTTATTCTTCGTACTGCCTTTTATAGATTCTTCATCCGTATACATTATTTCGCTGCTAATTTATTCTATTAAATCGACCGATTTTAGCAGCGTGTCCGTTGCTAGGATATGCGACAAGTATTACTGGTTATTTTCTAAATACATCCGCTTAAGAATTAAATGCCATGATATATGTGATATATGCTGTATATATACAAGTTTTCTCTGCGCATTTACGATTGTCTTTATGAATATCTTACACTTAAGACCGGTCACACGGTATCAATGGGTTTAAAACTAGGAATTCCAAGATTTTTTAAATGAAAAAAAATCATTATTAGAATGTCATAGTCACTGACCCGCTTAAGGATATTATTTATTCGAATATTATTCGAAACTTTGTAAATTTGGCAGCATAATCTTTCAAGATAAATTGCGCAGCCGTCCGAGTTTTTTGCGATGCTTCTCGGATATTATTGAGTGACAGAAACAAATGTCGAAACCTGGGACGGAGATTGTTCGTTAAGATTTTATCTCGCGAAAAAATTCGTCGCTAGATCCCAGTTAGACTAATAATTAAACAAGATACACATACAGAAAACATTCCTTTTATACGTTGTTACGATTCGGAAAAATTTCGACGTTCCTAGGAGCTCGTCAGTTCTATTTTAGCTCGGTATCTTTCATTTTTTTCATGGTCGGACGTAACACGGTCCCATAGAAGAGTAGGCCGCGAAGTCCCGGCCCTCTCCGCTTAGTTAGGTAAATTAGAAACAAAAGAGCATCAAACGGAGCGACGCCGGAAAAAAATCGCAAACATAACTCACGCGGAGCCGCAGCCTACTTGCTTTTCACTACGTAGGCCGCGAAAGTAGAACTGTCGGTACAGGGTGAGAGAATATTATGTCACGCGTGCTTCCCCGATCTATAAAGCTGTATTCGTAAAAAGATTTTAGTAATTCAAAAATAATCAAGAGTGGAAATCAGTAGAAGAGAAGGAGTAAGTGTATTCAGAGGAAGAAGCGTATTCAGAAGAAGGAAAAGAAGAAGAGTATTCAGAAACAGAAGAAGAGTATTCAAAAACAGAAGAAGAAGAAGAGTATTCACAAGAAGGAGAAGAATCGTATTCAGAAGAAGAAGAAAAATCCTGGATAAAGCAAAAATATTAAAGTTAATCGTCTGTATTATAGTGCAGAAGACATGGTTTTACCAGAAGAGTAAGAAACATTTGAACATTATTGTGAAGATTCGGCGTATTCAGATGGACGTCAGGATAAGAACAAAACAAGAAGAAGATTAATTTGGGCCCAAAGAACAATGCCTGTGTACTTTCATTTTATCAAGTTGTTAAAAGACAAAAGGATACAAATAATAGAAGCTACATATTATTATAAGTATTACAAACCACTTCAGTTGTTAGTAGTTTATTTGTCGTTATTTGGGACACTGTGTATCTTTATACCGAATATGAAATCGTATGTCGCTGTCGCGCTTCTCTAAAAATGTCGGTATTATATCTGCCGACGATTTATCAGACGCTATATAGCAAGAAGTTGTAAATGGGTGGTGTGACGAAGAAAAAGGGCGACAGCTGCAATGGGGGACAAAGAAACCTTACGCCACAGCAATGTAAGAATGGCTACGATGATTTTTTTACTCTATTTTAGAAATATTGAGCCAAGAGAAACAATGTTCTTCAATAACAGAAATCTATGTATGCAGAAGATATAGAAAAGAAAAAGTATGCGGCACTTTATGATCTGTCGGATATTGATGCGACGGGCGCAGAGCATATGATATGCACGTGCACGTTCCCGCGGTTCCCCATGCACACATGTTTATCGTACATATCATTCAACATTATATTTATATTTTGGTTATTATGTTAACTCTATTAATGAAATTTTATGAATAAATGATGTTTTTCTACAAATTGTTGCATATTGTTCTTATTTGAAAGTAACGATTGTAAACACCGTATTTCACGAACGTAAACTTTAAAAATATATATATTGTAACGAATTTGAAATGTTCATTTAGAAACTCATATGAAAATATTGCCTGACCGAACATAAAGTTGTATAATAATTTTAATTATTACTATAGCAACACCAAATTTGTATAAAATTGTTAATATGGATATTCTGGATATAAAACTAGTAATGATCAATGATATTACATAGTATAAAAATAATAATCTTTTAATTTTATTCTCAAGTACAGAATAAATTTTCATAAAATGCATGACGTCGACACTTGTTAGTACTCAGTACATAGAGAAAAACGAATCTAAACCTAGAGTGACTTATATCGAATGAAAGTTTAAAGTCTATAGATTAATCTGGTATACATATCGTTGGAAGACGAGTAAACTTAAAGAAGATATTTCAATCCAACATAAACCATAACATGAAAATTTTCATCAATTGTCAAATTTTATAATAAATTTCACAAATGTCAAAGCTAAAGGTGGCTTTGTAAGAATACCCGGAGATGACCTAAAAACATAAAATAAAGAATATTTTATTAATTAATTTATAGAATTGTATATAAAAATAAAAGGACATTTGTTAAAAATGTGTTAGTTATAACTTATAAGTAGTGTTGTGAAAAGGACATCCAAAGACTGAAAAATTCTGTGTATGGACCTTAAGCAAAGCTAGGGACGGAATATTCAGGAAGGATGACAAAAACAAAAAAATTATTGATTGGTTAAGGCTTGGGTTTTGCAAGATGTACAGCGTGGAGAGGCAGCTCCCGAAAAAACAGTCCAAGAAAGAAAATTAAACATTCACCAGTTAAATCCACAATTTGTCAGAGTCCAGAGAAAGTTATTTTGTCATCCCATGAAAATTTTCCGCTACCGGCAGTATAAAGCAGTTCCAAAACAGTTTCCAATTGACCCATAAATAGTCTGTAAGGCTACGTAGTTTCCAGCAAAGAAAACTTCAAATTTTACAGCGTACCAGGTGCCTAAAACACAGTGCATTACAATTTGCTAGCTATCGCCAATAAATCATGCTTTCTCTCGCATCAAATCTTTGCAAAGTATAAATAACAAACCACAGGAGATACCTGTACAAAAATAAGCATAATCCAATCCTTGTAACTTAAATATTTCACTATTTTTACGAACCAGAACAAAATCTGTCAAATGAACAGCCATTTTCGTTCCTGTTTAGGTATAAGAGATGCCCTGTCTGATAGGCATTAACAAATAACATAAGGAGACGTACTCAGTATTACATAGATCAAATAAAGTTAGTTAATAGTTATTTTTTTTTATAATTATTCCTTATATTGTTTGTAAGCTGAGCCAAAAAAAATGGCAAATTTTGTTATTAAAATATTCTTTGTTGCGGAAAACATATTACATATAAAAAGGTATTCCTAATTTGAGTTTATCAAGTTTTCAAGTATAAAATCATATAAAAAATGTTTGAATAAACACTACTGAATTTCAAATTCTCTATTAATTCCAAAGTGTATTGCATTGTACTAGTTTGTGTAAATATAGAACCGACTCCTGAGGTTTTCTAATATTGTCTGATATGTAACAAGTGTCTACTAACAGCTGGCCAGGGATAGGAAAGTACAAGGTAAGACATAAAATATAGTAGAGGTTTGTATGGAACAATTTACAGCTTAATTAAAAATAAAAATTAAAATCAACACACACAAACATTGAAATTATATTTCAATATTTTTGAAAAGTTTACGAATATCCCAATTTTTAATTTCAAGGAAACAATTTCAACGCGAATTGGGCGTAACATTCCATGACCTGCTAGTTCTCCTTAACGTCGTCGGTGCGCTCGCCGTTCGTAGGCCCCTTAAAGCCGCCACGGGAGGAAGAAGAAGAGGCCGATGGGAGCGCGGTCCTCGCGACAATGGGCGAGTGTCCGTCTGTCTGTCGCGGATATTTACGACCGTTTAATGCCCGCCTTGTGGCCGATGACAATTACTAGAATATTCATAAAATTCCCGGGTGAGTCGATCGAATATCGCATCTGCAGCGCGTAAATCATTTGCACACCTACCGGCCGAGACGGACTGTATTAAGTCTCTTAATTGCTCTCGGGTCACGCGAAATTGCTCCGTATACAGGGCGAGGCGCGGAAAATGACACCGACCGACGCGACGACGAGTTTGAGGTTAGAAAGTCGAACATTTGAAGCGTTCGCGACCGTCGTGACAAATCAGCGACAAATGACAATCAAAGTACACGCAGAAAACTAATTACACACCCGGTTGAGGTAGAATTCCAAGAAGGCCCCTCGACAGGTTAACTTCTGCTGTTCAATTACTACTGCCAGTTGATCTCACACTTGGCATGATATGATGGGATGGTAAACTGGCACAAAGCAAATTCGGTAAAATGGAACGTCCCGCTGTTTCATTTTTCATTGTTTGAAGTCACACTAGCTTGTCCAGCGGCGAGGTATGAAAATCACTAAAAAGAGATTAAAAAGAATATACTATTTTCACGCCGGAATTTGAAAGAACAAATTTATGATACGTGTTTCTAAAGGTGAAAGGTAGCCTTTGTATAAATACAGGGTGTCCGGTAGGTACCTCCTAATCTCTCGGGAGTGTATAGGGGAGGTAAAAATAAAACTAGTCCTTCCTATAATTTTTTTTCCTAATGTGCCCCCTAACGGAGTTATGGGGGGTCAAAGGGGTACCTAGAAATTAACGTTTAGGGTTATAACTTTGAAACCACCCTGTATATTTTAATAAAATTTTCGTACGTTGTATTACACATGGAGCTCTACGATTTGATGCTAAAATCAACTTTTTGCTATTATCAGGTGTCCAGAAACGGACTGGCCCTATCACAATTTTTCTCAAAATTTTGACAGAAGTAATTTTATCAAACTGAAAATATTATTATTAGATACTCTGAAGGTTTTTCTTTAAAAATGGTACTCTTTATTTATTTCGAAAAAATGAACGGTTTGCGAGATAAATCGGTTTTGAAAAAAATTGGTAACAAATACAACAACAATTAAAATTTATTTTTTTTACATATTATTTCATGCATTTAATTTCTTTAACTTTATCAAGTCCAGAAATCTTTGAACGGGTTGGCTATACTTTATGAGCAAGTAGTGACCAATTAAAAATAACATTTGAAAAATAACTTACTTACAAGACATGCAACAAAGAACATTCAACAATGAACAAAGGTACCTAAATGTTACTTCGGTAGATGTTCAAAATGAGCACCCCGTACTTCAATGCACTTTCTAATCCTACGAATGTTTTCCCGGTGCACTTGAAATAATATTCCGTGATTATTGCGGAGATGGTCACAGTTCTGTGTTAGCCTCAGCAGAAGTTCCTCTCTACTATTTACGGGTGTTGAATAAACGTTATTTTTTAAATGACCCCACAGAAAAAAGTCTAATGGGTTTAGGTCGGGCGACCTAGGTGGCCATAATACAGGTCCGCCTCGACCTATCCATCGATCACCAAAAACATTCGTCAGATGTTGACGTACTAAACGATCAAAGTGGGGTGGTGCACCGTCATGCATGTACCACATTTCAGTTCTTATTTGAAGGGGCACTTCTTCTAACAAAATATTTAGATTTTCCTCTAAAAATTGCAAATAAAGAGCACCATTAAGTCTTTGCTCCAGAATAAATGGACCAATCAAATGATTCCCGATAATGCCAGCCCACACATTCACCATAAACCTTTGTTGGTAGCGAGTTTGAACTAAAGCGTGAGGGTTTTCTTCATCCCAGACATGTAGATTATGCGAATTAATTATGCCGTCTCTTGTAAAACCTGCTTCATCGGTGAACAAAATAGATGTACCAAAATTATGATTCCGAATATGATGCTGTAAAAACCAATTGGCGTATTGAAGTCTTTTTGGATAATCATCTGGAGACATAGCATGTACTTTTTGGATGTGGTACGGGTAAAGCAATTGTTCTTTCAGAGTTTCATGTACAGCCCATTTTGTAACATTGTTTTGCGCCGCAAGCTTCCTTATGCTATTTGAAGGATTATTAGCAACGTCTTCCAATATTTGTTCCTCTACATGAGGGTCTCGTACTCTCCTCGGGGCTCCTGCTCCACCACGGCGTGGCAAAAAGCTTCCTAAATAAAGGATTCGGAAGAAATTAGTTTCACTA
Source organism: Anoplophora glabripennis (assembly GCF_000390285.2). Lineage (NCBI taxonomy): Eukaryota > Metazoa > Arthropoda > Insecta > Coleoptera > Cerambycidae > Anoplophora > Anoplophora glabripennis. The sequence continues at coordinate 421,867 of NW_019425991.1, read as the reverse complement.
ACGTTTTTCACTATTTTTTTTTACCTGTTTCTCTTAAACTACGATCAACTCTTTCAAAAGTTTTTGGACTCGGCAAATGTCGACCCGGAAACCTTTCCTCATAAAGTCTTCTTGCCTCCACGGAGTTGCATAATGCTTCCCCATAAATTAGGTGCATATCAGCATATTCTGCACAGGAATATTCTTCCATTTTTAAATGTTATTTCTAACGGCTTAAAACGAATACCACAATAAAATTGAATTTTTATTCTGTCACGCGCCTTTGACAAGTACTTTAAAATCAACAGGGTCTAACAACGAAAACAATAGAAAAGAACTCCATGGAGACAAGAGCAATAATAATTTGTAGATGTATTTTGGTCATAGATGTTGATTTTACAAGAAACGGCATTATTCATTCCCTTAATTCACCACCAGTAAATGTTTATGGTGAATCTGTAGGCTGGCACTAGCGGGAATGATTTTATTGTAAAAAAATAAATTTTAATTGTTGTTGTATTTGTTACCAATTTTTTTCAAAACCGATTTATCTCGCAAACCGTTCATTTTTTCGAAATAAATAAAGAGTACCATTTTTAAAGAAAAACCTTCAGAGTATCTAATAATAATATTTTCAGTTTGATAAAATTACTTCTGTCAAAATTTTGAGAAAAATTGTGATAGGGCCAGTCCGTTTCTGGACACCTGATAATAGCAAAAAGTTGATTTTAGCATCAAATCGTAGAGCTCCATGTGTAATACAACGTACGAAAATTTTATTAAAATATACAGGGTGGTTTCAAAGTTATAACCCTAAACGTTAATTTCTAGGTACCCCTTTGACCCCCCATAACTCCGTTAGGGGGCACATTAGGAAAAAAAATTATAGAAAGGACTAGTTTTATTTTGACCTCCCCTATACACTCCCGAGAGATTAGGAGGTACTTACCGGACACCCTGTATAACCCTCTTGCAAAGATACATCCTGTATAGAGAAAATTTATTGGTGAAAGATGGGAGGTATTTCTTAGCTTATTTAGAAAAATGAATTGGCATTATCAGAGCTGGCTACAAAGTTAGTTAACTTGACTCACAATTCAAGAAATTAAGGAAAAATGAACTTTTTGTACTTTGAGGTTTTTTTTATAGAAAAGTGTAGGTTTTGAGGTTAGAAAACATACGTCACATACGCATCCACCAGCAACATACAGCGTTTTGAGATGCAGACATATACAGGGCGTTAGAATTTTGACTACCTTAATTTTAATAGACGATAGAATACATTAAAATAAACAAAAAACACCTCATACTACATGGGTTCTAAACTCTACCATTTCCGGGAAAAAAACTTGATGTACAAAAGTTCGATTAATTAAGGAATATTGACATAACTGCGTGCATAGAATACCATAAAATACAATATTTATCACTTTTTTGAACTTCTTTATGCTTAATTCTAAAAAATAATTAGCATTGTAATAAATTTAAAATTCGATAAAATTCACATCGAGCATTGCGACAACGGCGCGGCAGATAACACGAGGTACAAGCTGTCCAGCAACACGCAATTCAGTTGGTATCTGGAATTGGACAGTGTCTGAGTGTTTATATGCTTATATGTTTTCTGACCTCAAATCCTACACTTTTCTATAAAAAAATTCCAGAGTAAAAAAGTTCGCTTATTCCGTCTTTTTATGTCTAACTTTCCTGGACTACCACTTAAAAATGATTCCATGCAGGAGACCTGGAACTTAGACATCAAATAAATTACGGGATGGGCTGAAAACGGTTTTTACAAAGTTTTTACCTATCACGAATGCTTTAGATTTAGTTAAATCTGCATAGATTTCGTGGTTAAAACCAACGGCAGCTTTCCATTCAGCCGGTCCGTAGTGATCCTGGTATGGGGATCACTTAAACCGAACGCTCCCCTCGTTTTGACGGATCCGCGCTCGAAAACACCTGCAAATCCTGCGGAGACAGGCGTGTTTCGTCTCATCGTCCGTATAACAATTAGGTGCGTCGACTAATATCGCGACCGGCGAGCTCGCGGGCCGTTTCGAATCGATTCCGGCGTTAAAGCGACGTCGGTAACGTGGCGTAGTGAAGATCACACATGTAATATCGTTTACCGAGGGCAATAGTAGATGGTACGGATAAAAAAAGCAATTTAGCCGACCTCGCTCACTCCTAGGCTACGACTCGAGGGCCCCAGCATGCGGCAATACCGGACCCGGTGTCCCGATTTATCTCTGTCCGGCCGTCGTGTTCGAGACGTGAGACGGCGTTGTCGGCCGGAGACAGGGAGTTATGCTCGTTTTGTTGCCGGCCTGTACGAGGGAGGGCAGTTTCCATCGGCCCATAGTAACTATAATAGGGTTGTTGACCAAATTTCAAAAATTAGATAATATAATTCTACACGTACTTACTAGTGTGTATATACAATTAGAGATTGAGAAAAGCGCCAGAACAGTTTTAAAATAATTATTTAAAACTGATTTTTTTATAACATTTCAAAACAGCTGTGACGTCATAAGGGGCACCTTGTAGTGAAATTATTTATTTATTTATTTATTTATTTATTTACTTATTTAGAAATTACAATATCCAACGGGACAAAGTCCCAATTATAGGATAAGGTAAAACAGAAAACCTTAACTAAATTTTAAAAGAAAAAGACAAACTAACATAAAATATAAAAATATAAATACTACATAACATAGAGCAATCAAAATATAAAATCCAGACAAAAAACTTAAGGATAAACAATAACAGACAGATAAAACAAATAAGCTAACAAACATATACAAGATAAGGATTACATTTACTAGACAAACAATTTTTTTATGTCATTCATACAATGAAAAAATATATCAAGTCGATCTTCATACTTCTGGTAATTGGAAATCATTTGATATAGGGGAGATGCTATTAGTAAGTTGGTACGAGGTGTGGGTAATTGTAAAACGGAGTGAAATCTAGAATTAAGTCTAGGAACATGATATAAAATCCTTGAGACTAACGAGTCTGCATTTAACGTGTTATTTATGATTTTAAAAAGGAATATAATTGAAAACATAATTCGCCTACGACAGAGACTATTAAAATTAAAACAAGAAAGCAATAAATCTTGAGGTGTACCACGAGGAGGATAAAATCCATAACTAATAAAATGAATAGTCTTTAAAAATCTCCGTTGTACTTTCTCTAAATGAATATTATAGATATTATAAATGGGACTCCAAACAACCGATGCATATTCAAGTTTGCAACGCACAAATGCTGCATACAATATATTTAGAATCTTTACGTTCTGAAAGTCCTTAGAATTACGCAAAATAAAGCCTAAATTCCTATAAGCAGATTTGGTTACTAAACTAATGTGGTCGTCAAACGATAATCTGGTATCGAAAGTAACACCAAGGTCAGTAAATTGCGTAACTCTATTTAAAAAAGATTCACCAATTTTATAATCAAAATCTAGATTAGTTTTGCGTCGACTGTAAGTCATAAATTTACATTTACTTACATTCAGAGGTAGATTATTACATGAACACCAATTGTGTAATCTGTCAAGATTATCTTGTAATGTAGTACAGTCAGTAGATGATTTAACTTCCAAGAATAACTTCAGGTCGTCCGCATATAGTAAATAGTTGACATCGAGGCATTCAGTTAAGTCATTAATAAAAATAATAAATAACAGTGGTCCCAGAATTGACCCTTGCGGAACTCCTGAAGATTGATGGAATTTACATGATTGAAAGCCTCGATACTGCACAAATTGGTACCTATTACTAAAATAGGATTTAAACAGAGTTAATAGAGCAGGAGATATACCATAAGACTCCAATTTCAAAGTTAATAAATTGTGATCAAGCCGATCGAAAGCTTTAGAAAAGTCGGTATACACAACATCAACCTGACTTCCTGCATCCAAAGCTTCAGCAATAAATTGGGTTTTCTCAACTAGATTTGAGGTAGTTGAACGACCACTCATAAATCCATGTTGGTACGGAGATATAGATTTTTCAATATGAAAATAAAGTCGATTGTGTAAGATAATTTCTAGAATTTTTGAAAAGTTACTTATAATAGCTATGGGCCGATAATTAGTTATGTCGTTTTTAGTCCCTTTTTTATAAACGGGGCATATTCGCGACTCTTTCCATACTTGTGGATATTCTTTATACTTAATTATAGAATTAAATATGATTTTTAAAGGTTTTGCAAAAATTGTTTTACAGTCTTTTATTAAATTATGTGTAAATGATTGCGTAAAGGAAAACAATTGGAAGAAGACGCTCTGTCAACACTGTCAGTAGTGTCAGTCTGTCAGTGACACTGTCGTATAAAATATATTCAAATCTGCGAGTTATTTTCCTTAATCTTCAAATTCCTTTATTAAGTAAAATTATTATTTAGTAATAATCATTTAATAGCTTCCCTTATAATTAAAGCAGAATGTGTGCATCGGGATTTGTGAAAGCTACTTCGCAAATTTTACCGAAAATTGATATTTTTATGATCATGAATTGAATTTTTAAAAAGAGACGAGCGTTTTAATATTGGCGAAATCAAAGGTATAAAAGCAGTCAGGTAAGGATCAACATATTTAACGAATGATTTTATTGTGTTTATTTATATAAAATACCTATTTATTTACGGAAATTTATAGTGCAGTTCGGGAGTCTTATGGAGATAATGCAATTGGCTATGTGGAATGTGGAACAAAACACCACATACATTTTGTTGAATCCATTACAATCAGGAAATTAATAATGATCACAAATAATCTTAATTGATAGACTGCTGTCACTAGTGTCACTTTTGTTTAAACAACAGGAAACAGGTCAGCAGGGTTTGATGGACAAATTTGACATATTTTCTTCTTCTTCAAAATTATGCAATAGGATCGCTACTAGCTTCTTGTTCAATTGCCCCTTATGACGTCAGACTAGTTTTTAAGTAACGCAAAAATTCATAAATGATATCTACTACTAATTTGTCATATATTTAAAATTTGACTGTACAGGCAGGTTCTTTTATATAAAATCTTTGACTCAACAACAATTTGTATATGGTTTGTTTTTATAGTGGACAACCCTATTGTGGAGATTTATATAAACTATTTTTTTAATTTATTATTGTGCAGATTTCTATTCTGAATTCAACGATGTATACAGTACGCGCCTAAAGTATGGAATAAATTCAGTAAAAACGGAACAAATATTTTTTTGGGAAAAGTCCTCGAACAGGTCGATTTTTAATTTAAAAAATACATATTTTAGCATAAAAGGCGATTTTCAACCGTCATTTGTTTTCGAGTATTGACGTAATCAACATTTTTTTTTAAATAGCAGCCTCCTATTTTTTTTCTTGATTCTGAAAGATCGTTTCATTGTCGATCCGACAGTATTAAATTGTTGCCATCTTACATGTGAAAGTTTTCGAGTAAATGACGATTGAATGTTAGAAAACCCAAATCAATTAAAATAAAGCAAAAACGTTATCGAATTTCGTTTTTCGAAATGACTGAAGTTTTTTATGGATCACGTAGGTGTAAATTTTCACAAAATGTCACTGTCATACCGACTTTCTAAGTATTGTAAGAGCTATAAAAAATATTATTGAATTTAAAGTATTATGTCACATTTAACTGTCACACAAAGAATTGAAATTTTAATTCTTGTCGGATGCGGGGATAAGACTAGAACGCAGCAGGAAGTTTGCGATTTATTTAATGAAAACATCCAGATCGCCGTATCAGCCAATCAACAGTGAGTAAGATAGAATCTAAATTTAGAGAAACTGGCAATGTTGTAGATATTCCAAAACCTGGACGACCAAACGTTAGTGAAGATGACAAACAGAACATTTTGATAAATATGGTAGATAATCCTCATAATACTTCACGATTAGTTGCATTAAACAATGAAATTAGTCAGACCACAGTGCTACGTATCCTGAGGCAGGAAAAATATCATCCCTACAAAATTCAACTTGTGCAGGAACTCAATGAAGACGATCCCGACCGCCGCTTACACTTTTGTGAAATTATGATGGATTTATGTCAAGTAAATAGAGATTTACACCGGCAAATACTTTTTTCAGACGAGGCCACGTTTTGTCTCAATGGTACAGTGAACCGTCAAACTTGCAGGTATTGGAGTCGGGAAAATCCTCATTGGATGGCAGAGACACATACCCAACACCCACAGAAATTAAATGTGTGGGCTGGAATAGTTGACAACAGAATAGTAGGGCCTTTCTTCTTTGAAGGAACCCTTACAGGAGAAAGATATTTAGAGTTTTTACAAAATGACCTTGTTCCAGCGCTTGCAGTAATTTTTCCTAACGATAATGACCCTGATATTCCTGATGACACCATATGGTTTCAGCAAGACGGTGCACCTCCGCACTATGCGCGCCCTGTTCGAGATTTTCTGGACAATTGTTTTCCTAGGAGGTGGATCGGCAGACGAGGACCGATAGAATGGCCCGCGAGATCCCCAGATCTTACACCCCTGGACTATTTCTTATGGGGCTACTTAAAGTCCAAAGTGTACGTTAATAGACCACATAATTTAGAAGAACTCCAAAATTGTATTATAGATGAAATACACAGAGTTACCCCAGAAATAATTCATAATGTGCAAGAAGAATTTCTACACAGACTTGCGTATTGTCAAGAAGTCGGTGGGTGGCAATTCGAACACTTAATTTAGGTAGAAAACTTAATGAATTGTATTTGCTTGACATAGGAATTGTTATTTTTTTAATGAATAAAATTTACGTTTTCTAACATTCAATCGTCATTTACTCGAAAACTTTCCTATGTAAGATGGCAACATTTTAATACTGTCGGATCGACAATGAAACGATCTTTCAGAATCAAGAAAAAAAATAGGGGGTTGCTATTTAAAAAAAATGTCGATGACGTCATTACTCGAAAACAAATGACGGTTGAAAATCGCCTTTTATGCTAAAATATGTATTTTTTAAATTAAAAATCGACCTGTTCGAGGATTTTTCCCCAAAAAAATTTGTTTCGTTTTTACTGAATTTATTCCATACTTTAGGAACGTACTGTATAAAATTTACTTTTATGAAACATGTATTACAGAAAAAGCATGAAAATATTGGTTAATACCGCATTATTAGCACCTGATCGCTTAATTATTGTCAACACACATATTTTGTCTAATCATGTATGCCTGGGAAAGAAAAAAATAATACAACAAAGCAAGTAAATGTCATTTTAGCGTTCGGGTCCCAGTTTTTTAACCATTATACTTTTTCTGTGTCATTTACAGTAGGTTGTTTATTGAAATAAGCTCAACATTCAATATGAGGTAATCATCAATTGACGAACATGATTTAGGTATACTTTCGATGTAACAAAAATCGTGGTGCTGCAGTCCGCCTTTACAGAGAACTATTTCCTCACAGAGAAGTTCCAGAACCACGTAGATTTGTAAGACTTGAAGAAAATTTGAGAAACTATGGTGCTTTTCAGAAACCAAAGAGAGGAGAACGCCAATTTAATGAAAACATCGAGTTCAATGTTCTTCTTAACGTTGAAGAACTTCCATTCGGGAAATTTCTAATAATAGGTATTAGAGCATCAAAAAGAATTGTACATGTAGTATTGAAAAAGCACAAATTCAAGCCATTCATTCCACAAAAAGTACAGGCAATACAGGTAAACGATAGAGAACGACGGCCACAACTAGTTTCTTTAGTTGTTTTGTGTTTGTTGTTCTTCGTTTAATGTGTTTTGTGTTTAATTAATGTTATTTCGTGTTGAACTTTGTATAATGGTTAATGTATTTAATTAAATTGTTTTTTTTTAATTGATATTCATTGTATTGTTTCTTTTCTGTTAACTACGAAATTCTATTTTGAATTTTATTTGCTTCGCTGTATTATTTTTTGTTTTCCATGGCACAGATGATTAGTTAAAATACATTTGAAGATCACAGGAGAAAAAGGGGGAATGTCCCAAATATCGAAAAATGAGCTGACACCGCCAGCGGGTAGGCAAACCTCAATACTTTATTATAAAAATGTGTCCACTGTAAAAAGATAGCACAGTCCGCTAATATTCGTGTTTGAAAAGCACGCATCAGGGAAAAAAAGGGGAATGTCCAAATGAAAAATGATAAAAACGGGGATGGTCCATGTATTTTATGTTATGCCTAGATCTTCATGTTTTTATATTATGTTAAGGCCTCATTCCAACATCAGATAAAAAATTCAGCAATTTACAAGATCTGAAAAAGTTCTGTTCTATAGAAGCCCAATATTACTATGACAATATACCTCACACAGATAAAGAAAAGAAAAGTGGAAATATGCAAGAAAAAACTACAAATAGTTCAAGTGAAAAAGGCAAAAAGAAGAAATGTGGAAAGAAGAAAATGTAAAACTGGACAATCCTCCTTACTTACCAGAATATGCGTATATTTTTGTGACAATACCCATTCTTTCCCTGAATAACGGGTAATGGCTTGCGTTTTTTTACTTTTTTGTATAGATACCTACATATTGTTTTTACCTACACTGTTATTAAAGACTTGTTAAATATATTTTCATTAATAAAACTAGTAAGTTTTTATTTAAATTTATCAACATGATAGAAATAAGTGAGTGTTCAAACTTTAAAATTCGATTTTCTCGAAACTAACATTTTGTGACATACCCCTTTTTTCCCCTGTGGTCTTCATTTGTTATGGATTAGTGGCCGGGCGCCGAATGCGATATCGACTAATATTTTGTCGTCTTTTCTGTAATAAATGCTTTACAAATGTCAAAAGTTCATATACATCGTTGGATTCAGAAAATAAACCTGCATAATAATAAAAAAACTATATTGCCATTTGAAAAAAAAAGTTGACTATCGCTTTAAAAAAAAAAGTAAATAAGTTCTAATAGGCTCCCTTTAGAGCCATTTCATTAAATTTTTTGAATTTGAAGAATTGAAGAAACACATTTTTTTTTCTGTTAAAAAGCGTTCTTTTTTGTAATAAACTTTTATTAAAGTAATTGTTCTGTATTACTTTCCGTTTAAAAGTTATAAGCAATATTGTCCTAAAGATTCTCAAAAGAAATGCCACCTAAAAATCACATTAGCGATGGAAAGATCAAATGATTAATATCTCGCGAAGGTGTTTTGTAAACCTTATTTTTTAAAACCTCCCATAAAAAAAATCGAGGGGTGTCAGATCTTGTGACTTTCCGGGCCACTGCATAGGTCCGTTAAGTCCAATCCATTTTTCTGGAAAAGTGGAAAAGTGTTATCTAAATATTGCTGCACAATCCTGGCTTTGTGAGGTGGAGCCCCGTCGTGCTGAATGCATAGGTTTCTCCTTAGCTGCAAAGGTACATTCTTCAGAAGTGCGGAAAGTTCTTCTTGTAGGAAATTTAGGTAACTCACGCTGTTCAATGTATGTTCATAAAAATAAGGCCCACCATACATCTACTTCAAAATGGCCTTGTTTTTGGACTGGATTTACAATGTGGGGATTTTCAATGGACCAATAGTGTTCGTTGCGCCTGTTTGGCAAAACATTACTGACAAACCGACTTTCATCCGTCCAAAGAACGTACCGAAAAAGGTTATGATCAACAGTTTCTACATTTACTACAGATTGAGCTATAAAATTAAGTCTGTTTTCAATGTGACGTTCAGGCAAATACCTCAAATTGTGAATTTTGTAGTCATGATACCCATTGGTCTTTAAAATTCAATTCCCGGTAGTGGATTTTGTTCGAAATAACTGTAATAGTGTAACTGTATTAAGATTGAAAATAATAATGTTCGTTATTTTTTTTATTACAATAGCTAAATCGTTCTTCTTTAACAAAGTAATTATTGTTTAGTCTTAATTAATTATTGATGATCTAAATAAAATAGTTTAGGATACGAAAAAATGGATTTTGAATGAGTTACTACAGTTTTCGTGAACAAAATTTTAATTGAGAAACAACTTGCTAACACTAATAAGGTACATAAAAATAAACATTTTCTAATTTTAGATAAAAAAATAATTGTTAATAATCAATAATGACATAAAAGCAAAATTTATTACGATTCAGAGTCAGAGTCATCTTCTTGGTCAATATTACTTTCTTCCTGGTGGTCAGTCTTACTAGCAGGCCGAAGGGAGTCGTAAAATCCATGATACATCGGTGTTATCAAATTAGCCTTACACAGATCCAAAAGATTTTGGACATAGTCCGAGAGCTTTAAAAATTTTTAAAGCTGTCGGTTATTATTTATATTCTCATTTTTTTCTTCCGAGCACATAACTTATACGGCTATAGGGTAAAGGGTTATTATAAGTTTAAAAGACTTACAGTTTGGGAGATATTAATTTCTCTCGTTTTTCCTCCAAGCCCACGGTTTATAGATAAAGGAGTTATTAGTTTAAAGGGCTTACGATTTGGAATATATAACGAGCGTTCAAATAAAAACGTGGTCAAGTTGGTTCTGAAAATTTGGACTTAGGGCGTAGCGTATAGCAAATGAACTTAAACGTCATCTGTCAAAGCGCTATATCGCCGCTATCAATTTGAATATTTTCGTTTTAAAAAGCGTTTAAAATGGTGTTTTCTCAAGAACAAAAAGTGTTTATCATAGAGTCCTACTTTAGAAATGGACGCAAGATTGATGGAATATGGAAGTATTCTATTGAGGAATGTTTCATAGAATTTCAAAATCAATTTCCCGGCGTTGTTGAGTACAAAATTTTTCAAAGTGCAGTTCAGCGTTGTGTTAATGTTTTTCGTGAAACGGGCAGTGTAACAAGAAAAGAAGGAAGCGGCCGACCTAAAAAGCGGACTGAAGAATTAAAAGAAAATGTCCAACAAATAATGGAAAATGCGCCAAGAACTTCTGTACGTGTTTTATCACAAATGGTGGGAGTATCAGTCGGTACCTGCCACACAGTGTTAAAAAAAGATTTGCGTTTGTTCTCCTATCGTTTAACTTGTCAGCAAGAACTTCATGAAGTTGATTTTCCGCGACGGGCTGTATTTTGTGAATGGTTTTTAAACAACTACGGTGAACTTCATAATATCACCTTTTTTTCTGATGAAGCCTGGTTTCATTTAAGTGGTTACGTAAACTCACAGAATATGAGAATGTGGTCTTCTGAAAAACCAGATAACTTTTTTGTCGAGGGCCCTCTACACGCTCAAAAAATTGGAGTTTGGTGTGCTCTCAATCGAAGGAGGATTTATGGACCTATTTTTTTTAATGGTACTCTTACTGCGCAAAGGTATAGAGAAGAAATTATCGCTCCTTTTGTTAACCAGCTGGAAGAAAACGAAATTACAAACTTTTACTTTCAACAAGATGGCGCAAGGGCACATACGGCAGGCGAGACGATGAATATGTTGAGGGAAGTTTTCCAAAATCGACTAATAAGTCTCAATGCTGAACATGAATTTCCACCGAGGTCATGTGATATTACGCCGTGTGATTTCTTTTTGTGGCCTTACCTTAAAAACACTATTTTTGAACTGCCTATTCCTGATTTAAACCATCTGCAGGCTCGACTTATAGACAAGATTCGTGAAATTAACAATACCCCGAGCATCTTAGAAAATGTCTTTAATTCTTTGAGGAACAGGTGTGAAAAGTGCTTGGAACAAGGAGGGGGACACTTTCAGCAGCTGCTTTAATTTATTGTTATAACAAGGAGGGGGACACTTTCCGCAGCTCCTTTAATTGTTTGTTATTGTTATCACGATTATTCTTTAAAATAAAGTTATATAGTCATTAACGTTATTGAAACTGACAGCTGCTATACAGCTCGTTGAGAAATGAGGTTAAGTTGGTCGCTATAAGCTACTCCCTACGTCCAATGTGTCAGAGCCAACTTCGACCACGTTTTTATTTGAACGCTCGTTATTTATTTCTCTCTTTCTTTCCTGTAGGTACACTGTTTGTAGGGGTATAGGGCAAAATAATAAAATTTGTGTTTTTTTTTTTGACCTATCGTTGGGAAAATCCCATTTCTATAAAAGATTCAATTTTCATTTTTACGTTATTCTTTTTTCTTTTCAATTTACGGTGGCTATATCTCAAGAATTTACAAAAAACTTTTTTATACTTTTGGCGCCTCGTTAGTCGTTTGGGGGCCTATCTTCCAAAATAAGTCGGGTTTTGCCGACTGCCCGACCTGGCCAGACCGGGCCTGAATGAACGTATAGTGAATATCTTTCATAAATTTCAATAATCGTGTTGCAAATTGCAGCCAAGAAAATAAACTATCCAATTGGCCGTACTCGAATGGAAACATCAAATCTCGCGATGTCGCGACCCCGGCTCCCTTCACGTCTCGGTCGAAACGTCGCCCCCGGGCGGCGACGCAGCGCGCCCCCCCGCCCCCACCGGCCTCGGGGCCGGCAATTAAAACCACCGAAAAACATGGCGCGATCGCAAAAACTGGCAGGCCGCGAAACAAATGAGCGCGGCGATTCGCAATTGTCACCCGTAATTCATTAGCGGATAATGACTGGCGGGGGGACCGCCCATCCGCTCGTTTCGGGGCAACGGTGCCGCGGCGGCAGCGCCGCCGGTCTCTCTCGCCGAATTGTTGCGTTGCGAAGTGCCCCCACCAGGGGGCCGCGCGTATATTAACCTGCCACGAGGTAATTAGTGGGTTCTAACTCGATTTGATTGTTGTAATTCGATGCGTTGATAGACCGGCGCTCGATGACGGACGGCGGGCCGAGCTTACGAGGGGCGCTTGATTAGTAGGATCGTTAGAAGTTCGTGAAAGTTCCGGTAGGCTAGACTCCCGGCGTCCCACTACGGGTCAAACGGCATTTTTTTTATGTCAAAATCAAATATCTCGAAGAAGAATTAACGAATCGTTTTTCATTTTTTTTTTAAATTAAAGCTTATTTCATGCAGATTTAGGGAACATTATTGCGAATGTCATCATCCCCTATTTTGGGGGTGGAATTGAAGGGGGAATAGGGGAAAACAGTGAAAATCGATTTTCTTCGTTCAAAAATCTTATATCTTCGATAAATACAGTGAAATTAAGACACATTATGGTGGAATTAATGCTCAATTGAAACAAGTTATGGAAAAATTAATGAAAATATTTTCATCCTTAGGGGTGGAAGTGAGGGGTGAGAGTGTGAAAAAATGAAAATTAAAGAAAATATGCATAAAAGGAGAAGGTTTTTGTTGTCGCTGGACACGAATAAAAGCATCACTAAAACAAAAAACTCCTTTACAGGAGCTGTTTTTATCATCCCCTGGTTTAGGGGAAGAACTGAGGGGTGAGGGATTGAATAATAAAATTCATCTGAAAGATTATCTCGATCTAGCTAACCGTTTCTTTGTTTCAAACAATCAAAATTTGAAAAAAATTAAAGGATCACGTTTTTTGAGCTTAAACACTTCATTATCATGATTAAAATGGAAAAAAACAATTTTTTTGAGGTTTTTTCACATTTTTACCGCAAACAACGTTTAAATTGATTAAAAAAAATTGAATTAAATTTTTTCAGAGAAGAAAAAGGGTAATTATGAAAAAAAACTGTTTTTTAAGCGATTACAGAATGCACAAAAATTAATTAGAAATTTGTCTCAAAAAACGGTATGAATGGGGGTCGAAATCTGGTTTGGGTCATCAACTTTAATTTAAATTTAATTAAAAGTTGATGAACAGAAGCATAGGACGGAAAAGCCGAATCGTGCTGGAAACAATTGGATTTTGTTTTCTTCAATCACCAAAAAAATTTCCAAACAAAAAATTCCAATTTTTTTTTTTCCATTTTAATCATGATTATGAAGAGTATAAAAGCTCAAAAACGTGACCCTTTAATTTTTTTCAAAAGTTTCACTATTTGAAAGAAAGAAACGGTTCGCTAAATCGAGAAACTTCACAGAGTTCTTCTGGGCATATCAAACTGTAAAAATCATGCTTAACATTACGAGAATATTTCTAATTTAGCCGTCAATTTTCTAAAAAAAACAATAAATTACTCTTTTTTCCTGTTTTTTAAAATTCGTGTAAAAGATGAAAAAAAA